>NC_064931.1:353646203-353949234 GCF_023897955.1 Schistocerca gregaria
TGAATAAAGTATGGCGAACGAAAATTTACGATAGTTTAGTAACGGTATAACATTTTCCCCCTTTAGTCTTCTAATAAAAGCACGCGATAAAAACTGTGACTTACAAATTGTAAAATGGCGGAAATTTGTGGAAGTTAAAATATAAAACAAGAGTTGGCGATAAAAATTAAAAAAAAAACAACTGTAAGCAGACAGGTACAAAAGTAGACAGACAATTATAATAAACGGTGACAATCTGGTTTCGGTTTGCAAGAGTTAAAAAGAAAAAAATCACACCTAGCGACAGTATGGTTTCTGTCCACAACACTTCGGAAAAACGTACAACATTTAACACTCACTTTAAACACTGCACTAAAACGTTGGCATGGAGATGACACACCACAGCCTAAGGCAGAAGTGGGGAGGGCGACTGACCCAGACAGATGAGAGGAACTAAAGGGGGAGAGGAGAAAAAGCAAAGGGGGGGAGGTGCCAATTGAGGGACAGGACTCATAAGGGGGGGGGAGGGCAAGGCTCTCATGAGAGGGAGTGGGGAAGGGCAGAGGAGGGGAATGCAAAAGGACTCGGGGCAGAGAAGGGATTCAAAGAGGGGGAAGGTGGGGAAGAGGGAAAAAGAGGATGGGAGGGGGTGAAGAGGGAGTCTGGAGAAGGAGAGAGGTAGGGAGGGGGAGGTGAGGACCAGAGTTGATAGGAGAGATAAATTGAGGGAGAGAGGCCATCTCCAGGAGGGGTAGTTCATAGAAGCCATCTTGGGAAAGGGTATGAAGAGTATAGAGGTGGAGGGTAGGTGGGACACAACAGTGTAGATATGGCAGTGGGTGGGAGATAGAGAGAGAGAGGAACAACCAGGGGATGGGGGGTCAAGTCTGCTGGAGGTGTAGAGGACTCGGATGTGTTCAAGGAAAAGGAGCAGAGGTGGGAAAGGAATCAGGTCACAGAGGACCCATGTGGGAGATGGGAGGCTTATACAGAAGGTGAAGTGGAGTGCATGATGCTCAAGGATCTGGGTGCACTTACAGAATTTGGGTGGGGGCACAGGTCCAGGAGGGTGAGGCACAGCAGAGGATGCCATGGATCAAAGATTTGTAGGTGTGGAGGATGGTAGGGGGGGGGGGGGAGGGAGATGGTCGTCGGCAGAGAAGGAAGGTCGAAAACCATATGCGTGTTGGGGAGGAGGTGGTGGTGTGGGTGGAGATGGTGATGGATGTGCCCAGTAAACATGGATTCTAAGAGCTTGCTGGACACTGATGTGAGACATATAGGACGATTGGAAGAGGCATCAGACAGAGGCTTGCTAGGTTTTTGACAGGTGAAGGTAAAAGCTGGTGGCAAGGATCACGTTGTGGATGGCGGTAAGGACTGCAGGGAAGGAGGGAAGGCAGTGTTTGAGTTGGCAGTAGGTAATGCAGCTGTGAGCAAGGTGTTTCAAACCAACACTTTAATTTCATGACATTTGAGTGTTATCATGCACTGTGGAAAACTTCCAGAAATCTACCTTGTTGCAGCCATTCACACAGCCTTGTGGATGCACAGCACATGGGGCAGTAGCTGCTCAGTGCATGGATGTCAGCTGCCTCGAGTAGCACAGAGAGAACCATAGCCAAGAGCAAATAACATGGAAAGACGAGTAACATGCCCAATCTGGGGATGACTGCTGCACTTCTCTACCTTCCCACAGGAAATTTTGATATATGTTATGCATTTCATTAAAATGCCCTTCTTAATGCATTTCTTATCATTACTTTACATCTTTTCCTGTTTAATTTTCAATTTTATTCCTTGCTCCTCTAGTCAAATTATAGCGTGCAATATGACAAACAGGATAATGTTCTCAAAGTTCATTCCATCTTCTTCTTTTATAAGACTAATTTAAAGGCTATCACAGACTTGACCTCCAAAATGCTTATGGCCACATATGACATCCTGGTGTCCTCTTTAAAGTTGTAACCTATGCCCTGCCTATCAATTTTGTCCATCTGGCCGCTTCTATCCTCTCACGCCATCGTTCCTATGTCACCCTTCATGATACTAATTCTCGTATCATTTATCCAACCGCCTGTGTCCCCCACAGCTCCGTCCTCTCACCTCTGCTCTATTTGCTGTATGCCACCGATGTGACCAAGCCACCTCCACCTGTACACCTCCTCCAATATGCTGATGACACCGCCTTCCTGTCTCTCTATCCTACATTTCAACTGTCCAAATGCAACCTCCAAATCCACCTCGACCAGTTCATCACTTGGTGCAACCAGTGGTTCCTTCATATCAACCCTTCCAAGACCCAGGCAAACATCACAGGTCACGTCACCCACTCCTTCCGTCTCCATGATTTCTAACTAACCATTTATGGTGGTCCCATCCAGCTCACCCCCACTCTGAGATACCTTGGCCTCACCCTCAACCGTCACCTCACCTTGACCCCTCATCTCCAGACCATCCAGCAGAAAGCCCATACCCACCACCACCTCCAGAAACTCCTGTCCAGCTGGACATGAAGATTGCACCCCCTTCCACACCTATCCTATGTTATACTAGCACTGCCTTGATCTCCAGGACCCCCACCCCCTGGTTTTATATGGCCATCCAAATCCTTGAATGCTATGCACTCCTCCTTGCCTTCTGTATCCACCTTCCATCCCCCACATGGCTCCTGTACTACCTCATCCCCTTCCCCACCTCCTCCTCTTCCTTCAACATATCCACATCCTTTACAATGTCTGCAGACTTGATCGCCCCCCAGCCCTTGTGTCATACTTCCTCTGCGCCCCCTGCCCACTGCCGCACCTCTATCACTGTATCCCCACTCTCTCCACCTCCACACCCTTCAGATCCTTCATCAGGGCAATTTCCAGACCCTCCCCCTTCCAAATGATGAACTTTCCCATGACGTCTTCCCTTCCTACCAACTGTAGCTTAGCCTTATTCCCCACTCCCCAGGGCCCCCTTTCCCTCCCCTCCGACACCCAGAGTAGTTTTTCCTCCTCCCCTCTGGGTTCTCTGCACTAAATCCGCAGCCATTTTCCAATCCTGTTCTTCCCTTCCCGGCCCCCTTCAGTGCAATGCCCACCCTGTCCCCCTTCCTCTCCCCCCTCTAGCACTGTCGCTTCCCCCCTTTCTTCCCTTCTCCCTCGTATTCCTGCTACAGGCAGATCCTCCCAGTTTCTTCTTTGTCATCAATGTCGTACATCAGTGTTGTGTTCAGTGCCGCTCTCAAATGGCATCAGGTGATGTGGTTCTAATCGTGTGCTTCACTTGTTCATAGTGATGCTGTCTGTGATTGTTCTGTGCAACACTGCCCACACGTGTCTGTTTCAATCATTCTGCAGCTCTTAAGCTCCTGCCTCATGTTCTTTTAATCCTTACCCTGTGTGGTTTTTTGTGTGAACTACTTGTTTAGATATTTATCTCCATTTTTACAGTCACTCGCTTGTATATACTCTCTCCCATTACGTTGCCCCATTTTTGTATCTTTGCTCCACCCTATGTTCTCCTTTATGTTGTTTTAAAATGTCCTCCTTTCATGTACTTAATGTCTCTTGGCTGAAGAGCAGTGCCTATGCTGCTGCCAGTGCGCCATGGATGGGGAATTGAAATACAATAAAGAAAAAGAAGAAATATCACAAGACGGGTGCCACTATTCAATTGATATGGGATCTATGTATGTAGTTTCATTTGTTGGTACTCTTGTGTGTAAACGAGTAGAGGTCACTGTCGCATGGTTTGTGTACTTCTGTGTACATATCTGTTGTTTGCTGTCTCTGCATTCATCGTTTTCTTGTTTTCATGGCTGTGGTCTGCTGTCTTCCCACCATTGACGCAGCCGTCCTTCCACTGTCGTCACAGTCTTCACTGACACCGCCACAAATGCCAAATCCCACAGTCTAGAAATATGAAAATACATCCCAATCATTCCCATCACTCAAATCATCCCCTGGAAATATTCTGTCCTCATCACATCTCACCGGACATCGCTTCCATCATTCCCTGCCATTAAGGTCACACTCCGCAGCATGTAATTATCGTGGACCTTCTGTTCCCTGCTTCCTTGGACCCACAATGAACATTCAAGTCTACTCCATCATTTACGCCACCCCTGCCTCTGATTCCACTATCAATACATGGAATACTTCCTCTGGACCACCAGAATATATCTATCCTCCCCTTCCAACACGACCTTCCCCATCCACAGTCGCTTCTTTTGCCTACCTGGCCCTTCCCGCCATCTCTTCCACGTCTTTTACACATCCTTCACCTATACCCATCTTCCAACTTTCCCACACCAACCATCTTCCCTGGTCGATATGCGACCAAACCTACGTGAGAATACTGCAAGAACCTGCACCATGCCACATCACAACTCTTCCAATTCCTCAACACCCACCCCATCCCACAGTCACCAAAAAATCACAGAAGCGCCCTCATGCTCACCCCACTAGTAACAGCATAACCAAAAAACCACAGACAACTCCTCATTCTTCTGACAAAATGGACACCACTCATCCTCCCTTCCCCATCCCCCCTCCCCTTAATCCTTGCATCTTACACCCTGTCTGTTTTCACTTTCCTTCTCTCCAGCTAAGGCCCGAATTGACAAATGCCAAATCCCACAGTCTAGAAATATGAAAATACATCCCACACATTCCCATCACTCAAATCAACCCCTGCAAATATTCTGTACTCATCAAATCCCTGTTTCCATTCCAAACTCCTCCTCAAACTCCAATGTGTTACCTTCGGCCTTCATGCCTCCTTACTCCCTTCAGCACAACTTCCACATCCAAACAATCCCAGCCTCCTCTCCATCCCCTCACCTTCTTGCCATGAGAACAAAGACAGGCCCTGAGATAATGGGAGAGGAGGTGGTTTCTACACTCAGTTCGAGTCCTACATTAGATATGTGTACAGCCTGCCATATCTACAGTCACTCAGGTCCCACCCACTTCATGCAAGACTTCACAGACACCCCCTCCACCAATCACCTCCTCATGGAGGGAGACCTGATTTAAATCTGCCAACATAAAGCCTAACCCTCCAATTCCCACAACCCCAGACCTACCATTACCAAAAAAGCTTTGGCCACCTCACTCCCAAGAGTAGGAATCTCCCCACCTATCCTCACTGTATAGACTCCCACTTTCTCAATCACTGTCCAAAACTCGCCTCCCCTCCCACCTGCAATGCCTGCAATAATGTCCACACCACCTTCTCTGCGAAGTACAAGCCTAAACCCCACACATCAAACCAGTATAACAATAACAGTCTGTCCTATTAATCATCCTATCTACCCCAATAATTCAAACTGCCCAACTCCTATCACTGAAGACATCATCAGATTCCTCACCATTTTCCTCCAAAATACCCACCCCTTCCAGTGACTTCATAACCTACATCAAATGTCTCTTGCCACCCACTCTGTTTTCCACCCAGGCTACCTAGTCCCAAAACCAAGTGTACTTTGTTTTCACCTCTCTTAATACAGTCATTTAAAGCCCTTCACACCCTCACTCACAAAACCCGCTCCATAAGCCCCCATCCTGGTGTGACAGCATTACAGCATCCTCTACCGCATTACCCACTCCCTATCCACAAACAAGCCTCTTTTCATACACACCCTCCCCTAACACAATATCAGTGCCTTTGTCCTTAATGAAATATTTCTCCAGCCAAATCACACTACCTGAATTCCTCTTTACATCCTCTCCTGGGCAGATGCGGAATTGTAATTGGCTACTACAAAAACAGCCTACATCCCTGCTCAGCCACAGCCCTTACTCAATAACCCCACTGAACTCCTTATCATTAGCCTCTTCTTCAAAACTCTAACTCTTACCTGTGCTACATTGTACATGTGACCTAATCCTCTCATCCCCATGGTTTCCACACTGATGTCGACCATACCTTCTCCACTTATATTAGTGCTGCTGATCTTCGCATCCATGGTATATCCCCTGCAGCACTCCAGTGGTGGCATCAGTTATAAACTCCCTCCCTCCATCCCACAGCACACCCATTCTGAAAACGACACCTCCTCAGATGTTGAACTTGCCGCTCCTAATGTCCTTGGAAGCCTCACTGTAGAAGTCCTCAACACAACTGGAAGTGACCACCTACCTGTCCTCCTCACTGCATCTACACACTACCTCATCCTCAAGTGCCCCATAAGCATCTCTGTCCGAAAATGGTCCATGACTATTCCTCTACCAAATCGAATACCTACCAGAAATCCACAGATACACAGTCACCAACCAGTAATTTAATAATATCCCTCAAGCGACAGCATTCCAGCAGCAGACATTATCAGATGCTGTCTCCCCACATATCCTCACTAAAGCCATACATATTCATCGCCCCACTCTCCAACCATGAATACCTTTACTTATATCACTCCTTCCTCCAGACTTGTGAACAGGATACACTTACACACCACCAGCAACTACAGCGACATGTTAGAAATATACTTAATGCCAGAAAACGAGAGGACTGGCACCAAACACTCCCAGTTAACCTTTCGAAGCACTGGAAAGTATTTCACTACCTTACGTGCGCCATCCCATTCCTCACTATCTGACTCTCCACAACAGCCTTCACTTGCCTGATGACCCGAAAAATCCAATCACTTTGCCTCCTCTCTCTCTGACATCGTCTCCAACCCTGACAACCCTCTATCGCAATTCGCTACTGTCAATGAACACACAAATATCACAGTATCACCCCTGTCTCCCAGCTTCTGGTACTTGAACAACACCCTAGAAACAGAATTAAATCCCCAAATTAAAGCACAGGACATAAAACAAGTACTTCATAGAAGACTCAACACATACCTCGTCATGACCACATTACGTAACACCACCTCAAAGAATGCTGTATTTCCTTTCTCATCACCCTTGCAATTCTGTGTACAATATCCTCTCCACAGGCAGTTATCAGAACCTGTGGAAAACCTCAAAAATCTTGCTTTTCCTCAAAACAAAGAAACACCTCCCATTACCTCCTCATATAACAGCATCTGCCTCACAATAGTGTTTAACAAGATCTTTCAATCCATTCTCTCCCATCGCATCCAGTGCAATCTGAATCATCATCGTCTACTTACTATTACCCAGTGTGACTTCTGTTCCTCCTCCTCTGCTGGCGATCAATTCGTGAACCTCAGCCATCCCCTATCCCAATTGCTCAACAACCCTAAATCCGCCATCTTTTTCACCCTTGACCTACAGAAGGCATAAAAGTGCGTATCGTATTCTGGTCTTCTTTTCAAACTACAGACTCATGCAGTTTCCATCAACTATGGCTGCCTTATTGTATCCTTCGTCTGCACTGCAGGAGTACCCCAAAGTTCCATTCTCACCTCCATTCTTCACGTCTAATATGCTACAGTGCTAATATGCCTAAACCACCTCCTGCCATCCACCTCCTTCAGCATGCTGATGACACCACTTTCCTCGCCCTTTGTCCTACACTCCAGAAATTGCAACGATCTCTCCCAATCCATCTCAAGCACTTTACCCTCTGGTGTAACAAATGGCTACTTAAGATTAATTCCTCAAAAACCAGGGCAGAAATTAGATGCATTACGAACACCTTCCATCTCCTTGACTTCTACCTCATTGTTTATGACCATCCCATGCTGCTAAGAAACATACTAGAATACCTTTAACTAACCTTTGACCAGCAACTAACATGGAAACTCCACCTAGTAATCATAAAACAGAAAGCCCACAATAGACTAAAACCACTAACTGGCCAAACATGGGCACTACATCCCTCCACCGTCCTTCATGCATACAACTAATCTGCCCCATCCTTTGCTCTGCAAATGTTGTATGGACATCTGCCATTCCCATGTTCTATAAGTCCCTCCAGATCGTCACACGCCACAAATTTGACCTTGCTTTCCGTATCTGTTGACCTTCTCCTGCAAGAATCCCTCACCAACTCATAATATACCCACCACTCTTCATTCACATTAAAAACCTCTGGACACTTTACACCATCCACAAAATCAGCTACAATACGTTTCCCCTCTACTTCTCAATCCTCATACGCTGCTGCACATCCTCCACATGCTCTTCCAAACAAACATCAATCTCCCACTCCAAGATCATACACTCCAAACTGACATTTACCCATACTACCAGCTATAGGTCCACCATGCCCAATCCACCTTATCATGGTTTTCTCACCATCCCCTCCCCACTTATTCCTTACCCCCTCACCTTCCCTCTGCCTTTTTTTCCCCACCCTCCTTTTCCTAACAACTATTACTGCCACCAATTCCCCCCTTCTACTCCACACCTTCTTATGTCCTAACAGCTACTTTTACACTATCGCTACACTGCGCCAGTCCTCCATACTTATACCACCACATTCCTACCCTCTTGACAAGCCAACCTTTTCCCCTTCAAGAACTAACTCACAATGCCATGGTACATCCTTCCAATTTCTAGTGACAGGAAATTGCTTCTTTTACGTATCAGTGTTTCAGCAACATGTTTTAAAAGCGTGCTTATTGTATTTTATATTAGCTTTTATTATTACTCCATTTAACTACCAGTGCATTAAGTCATCCATCATATATCTCAAAACTTTCATTTTATTTTTGACCTTTAAAATGTTTAAATTAAGTATATCTATTTTTGGTATATGTTTCTAGTCTTTTCTTCTACTTTACTATTTTTTTGTCCATTGGCTGCAAAGTGGGTTGCCTATACTGCTGACAGCCCACACAACTGCCCATATGGAGCGTGAAAAATGAAATAACAATGAAGAAAAAAAACATCACAGTGTCAGCTTTTTGACAGCAACCATCCCTTACCTGACAACCAGTTCAGAGATGGCACTCTGCACCCCTGATGACCTCATTTTGATTACTCCCTGTTACTCACTATCTTCAAAACGTACTAACACTGTTGTCTTACCCTGACACTCAGCTACCAGTACTTGGACAACGTACCACAAACAGAATTAAATCCACCACTCACAGCACATGACATAAAATAAGTACTTCAAGAACACAGCATATCCCCTGGTCATGACCACATCACCTATTGACACCACAAACAATGTCCGTCTCCACTCATTACCTATCTCCTTTCTAGTCACCCCTTGCAAATCCTTAATACCACTCTTGTCTCCACAGGTTATGATCCTGAGCTGTGCAAAACCTCCAAAATCTAACGTTCCTCAAACTGCACAAACCCAATACTACTATCTGCTGGTGTCACCTCATCTGCCTCACATTAGTGTTCAGCAAGGTCTTCGAATCCATCCTCTCCTGACACATCCACCAATACCTGAACCAACTCCACATTATTCCTATTAACTGATTTGGCTTCCACCCCTTTTTTCCTCTTATGACAGTTTGTATATCTCACACTCTCCTCAATCACTAAGTCAAATCCCATAAATCCACTATTTTTGTCTCCCTCACCTTAGAGAAAGCCTACGACCATGCATGACATTCTGAACTACTTTTTAAGCTTTCTTTAAGCTGACATACCCACTTCAAGTTAACTGTGTCTGCAATATTTTCTTCTACCCATCTAATTTCCCACTCCTTGTCACTATGAATAATACCAATTCCTGTACATTCCAGCCCACTGTGTTAGTGCCCCAAGATTCCATCCTCTCTCCTGTCCTTTATATCCTCTACACTGCTGAGATACGCAAACCATCCCCATCATCCTTT
Source organism: Schistocerca gregaria (assembly GCF_023897955.1). Lineage (NCBI taxonomy): Eukaryota > Metazoa > Arthropoda > Insecta > Orthoptera > Acrididae > Schistocerca > Schistocerca gregaria. The sequence continues at coordinate 353,655,892 of NC_064931.1, forward strand.
CTTCTTTAGTATGCTGATACCGCTTTCCTCGTCCTCTATCCTACACTCCAGAAATCCCCACTTTACCACCATCTGCATTTCAATCAGTTTTCCTCCTGGTGTAACCAACGGCTACTCAATATTAACCCCCCCCCCAACCCAGGCTATATTTATAGGACAAACCACCTGCACTTTTTGTGTCCAAGACTATTACCCAGCCATTTATGGCTGTCTGATTCACTTAACTAATAAACTAAAATATCTTGGACCATTCCTCGACTGGCAATTAACATGGACTGCTCACCTGCTACTAACCATCCAACAGATAGTCCACAATAGACTAAAACTATTAATAACAGGCCAAACTTTGGGAATACACCCCTTCACTATTCTCCCCATCTACAAAACCCTAATCCTGTCCACCCTCTGCTATGCATATGTTGCAAGGATTTCCACCCTTCTATAGTTCTATAAGTGCCTCCAAACCTTCGACATCATGCACCCCATTTCCCTTTCCACATCGGTTTACCTTCCGCCACATGAATGCTCTACCATCTCATCAACTTCCCATCCTTCCTCACCCACATCGAACACCCCCTCTACCATCGGCACACTAGATTCCAATTAACATATTTCCTCCCCTCGCATCACCAACCTTAGTATGCTGCTGCACCTCCACAAATAGGTCCCACTATCCCCACATGTACACACACTCCATATCTTATCCCAACACTACTTCAGCCAACTCCCTCTCTTCAACAATGAGGTTAGCCCTAATATTTATCCCTCTGAATTCTTCCTCACCCATTCCACCCTGCATCAGAGCTCCTCTCTCCCTATCCCTTTCCATCCATCTCCATACCTTTTCTCTTGTTTCCACTAACAAACCTCACACCAGAATCGACTCCCCCCAACTATCTTTTCCACCTTATGTCTTCAAAATATCCACCCCAAGTTCTGTCTAACATGTCCATAGTTTTCCTACCCCTCAACATTATGGAACATATTCTCTCCTCACGAAATGCATTTCCCTCCGCCCTTGTCCTTCAGATTTTTGGTGAAAATGTAGTTTTTCAATGCTTTTTCTTAGAAGAATTTCACCATTCTGCGTCGTGTTTTTATGATGCACGTATTTTCGTTTTTTATGTCAGTTTTGATTTCTTTAATTTTAAAAGGAAAATGAGTCAACGTGTTCTTTTTCTCATTCTTGTTATATTTTTAAAATGGTCTTAGCTGAGGAGTCCAATATTATACCGCTGACAACACCCCCCCCCCCCCCTCCCGTTCCATCCCACCAACATGGGACGATAGGACGATGGAGGATAGAAGAACAATAAAGGAAATCAAATCCTATTCAGTTTTATAACGATTTCTGTAATCAGTTCTTTGAACACTTTGTTTAATTCTAACCATCTTTAAGTTGTCAGAAGACGAATACATTCTTCATGTGGTTAAACGTTTTGGAAAACTTTTGCTATTGTACATACAACGGACAATATTTTAAAGAATTGCACTTTTAAATGAAGTTCTTTTAATTACCTTGTATAACTGTCTATACGTTATGCATTCACCAACGACCCCTACGTTAGCTTTCCATCATAATAGTATAACGGGTTGAAGAATGTATGGCAGTTTTGACTCGTCTTATTGCAATATGTTACGAATTGTTGCAGTGGAAGAGTATGAGAGGTGTATCATGCTTTGGTTATAGCTTCTCTCATTTCATCTAATATCTTAAGATAGTAGTTAGAAATGAACTTTGTTTTACTTCCATTAGAGATTCTGAACATAGTTATTGCATTTCCGTAACCGGTAATTCTATTCAAAAATGTTTGTGACTAAGACAAATTAAAAACAATATGTATACGAGTAAATTACTGTTTAAGTGATGTGTTTCAGTTATGTATGTTGTTTTATAGTTGCAAATATGCTGCTAGAGTGGTGTAAGCGAAGCATGATCATCCTGTTCTGCTTTTCTTCACTATCTTTTTTTTAATCATTTAGTGTGTTAGGCGGGAAAACCGAAGTTACAGATGCCGAACTGCGTGTCGATGTATTTAAGCTGAATGTTTGTAGTAACAGTTTAAACCGTCTAGTAACTGTTAGTAACTAAGGATTACGTGAATTTTGTGGAAGACAGTATCGACTGGATGGAGGTTGAGTGCATTTCTAGAGCTTCCCGAATACGATCCACATAGAGGGACGTCGTTAGCATGCTCCTTCGAACAATAGACTGCTCATGAATATACAGTTTCAATTAACAGTCTAGGTTCATAGACGCAGGCATTATTATTCGGATCATTAAACATAGGGACCATGACGCCCTCACATAGAGCATATCAACCAAATAATTTGATATCGTTTGTGTAACAGTCTCTCAAAAACGATGTTGCGCAAGTGCTGACGTAACTCAAATTTTACTGCTGCCTGAATACAGGCAAAAAAACGATTGATATGGGGTGAGTATACAATCAGCGATAATACTCCGAATTTTCACCGAATGAAGTATTATACACTGAGGTAACAAAAGTCGTGGGTTAGAGATACGTACATAATTGATGACGGCATTATCGTGTAAACAAGGCACAAAAGGACAGTGCATTGGAGGAACTATCATTTGACTCAGCTGATTCATGTGAAAAGGTTTCCGACGTGTTTATGGACGCAAAAAGGGATTTAAGGACTTGAGCGCCGATTGGTGGTTCTAGACAGACGGATGGGACATTCCATATCGGAATTCATTAGGGAATTCAATATTCCGAGATCTACAGTGTCAAGAGTGCGCCGAGAATACCAAGTTTCAGGCATTATCTATCACAGCAACAACGTAGTGATCGACAGCCTTCACCTAACGACCAAGAAATTGGAAATTTGTGGTAAGCTTGTAAGTAGGCTGTTTAGGTTTTTTTTGGTAGGTATGATTTTCTTGGAAATAAATGATGAGGTAAGAAATATGTGAACATATAAATACAAAAAGCATGATTGGATAGAATTTTTGGTGGAAACAAATGTTGAAATAAGACGAAAGATCTATGGAATGAAGTTATGGGTTGGACTGCAGTATCAAATGTTACACTGAAAACAAACCCTGTCCTTTCCTTGTGTTATCCCACTATGTGTTTGTGTACCCTTGTGTATTTATGTTCTTCCGGTCTTTATATGTTTATCTGATAAGACTTATGTTGCAGAATTTTTTCTAATACTCACCTATATGAACTACACTCCTGGAAATGGAAAAAAGAACACATTGACACCGGTGTGTCAGACCCACCATACTTGCTCCGGACACTGCGAGAGGGCTGTACAAGCAATGATCACACGCACGGCACAGCGGACACACCAGGAACCGCGGTGTTGGCCGTCGAATGGCGCTAGCTGCGCAGCATTTGTGCACCGCCGCCGTCAGTGTCAGCCAGTTTGCCGTGGCATACGGAGCTCCATCGCAGTCTTTAACACTGGTAGCATGCCGCGACAGCGTGGACGTGAACCGTATGTGCAGTTGACGGACTTTGAGCGAGGGCGTATAGTGGGCATGCGGGAGGCCGGGTGGACGTACCGCCGAATTGCTCAACACGTGGGGCGTGAGGTCTCCACAGTACATCGATGTTGTCGCCAGTGGTCGGCGGAAGGTGCACGTGCCCGTCGACCTGGGACCGGACCGCAGCGACGCACGGATGCACGCCAAGACCGTAGGATCCTACGCAGTGCCGTAGGGGACCGCACCGCCACTTCCCAGCAAATTAGGGACACTGTTGCTCCTGGGGTATCGGCGAGGACCATTCGCAACCGTCTCCATGAAGCTGGGCTACGGTCCCTCACACCGTTAGGCCGTCTTCCGCTCACGCCCCAACATCGTGCAGCCCGCCTCCAGTGGTGTCGCGACAGGCGTGAATGGAGGGACGAATGGAGACGTGTCGTCTTCAGCGATGAGAGTCGCTTCTGCCTTGGTGCCAATGATGGTCGTATGCGTGTTTGGCGCCGTGCAGGTGAGCGCCACAATCAGGATTGCATACGACCGAGGCACACAGGGCCAGTACCCGGCATCATGGTGTGGGCAGCGATCTCCTACACTGGCCGTACACCTCTGGTGATCGTCGAGGGGACACTGAATAGTGCACGGTACATCCAAACCGTCATCGAACCCATCGTTCTACCATTCCTAGACCGGCAAGGGAACTTGCTGTTCCAACAGGACAATGCACGTCCGCATGTATCCCGTGCCACCCAACGTGCTCTAGAAGGTGTAAGTCAACTACCCTCTCCAGCAAGATCTCCGGATCTGTCCCCCATTGAGCATGTTTGGGACTGGATGAAGCGTCGTCTCACGCGGTCTGCACGTCCAGCACGAACGCTGGTCCAACTAAGGCGCCAGTTGGAAATGGCATGGCAAGCCGTTCCACAGGACTACATGCAGCATCTCTACGATCGTCTCCATGGGAGAATAGCAGCCTGCATTGCTGCGAAAGGTGGATATACACTGTACTCTTGCCGACATTGTGCATGCTCTATTGCCTGTGTCTATGTGCCTGTGGTTCTGTCAGTGTGATCATGTGATGTATCTGACCCCAGGAATGTGTCAATAAAGTTTCCCCTTCCTGGGACAATGAATTCACGGTGTTCTTATTTCAATTTCCAGGAGTGTATGATGAGGAATACTGTTACCCTCAAATATAATTTGCATTAATAATATGTTATTTACTTTGTAAAGATGTTCAGACATTATTTATCTGTTCTGTTTTGTTGCTCATATGTGAAGTTGAAGGACTATAGTGGGTCTACACCTTTGATGACTCACCAATACCATTATTTCTACAAGTACTGCAGTGGGTCTGCACCTGTGGTGGCCCACCAATACCATACTCTCTACTAAGACTACAGTGGGTCTTCTCTGTGGTGACCAACCTACCATTATTCTTCAAAACTTCGACTGACTCTGCTGTGGGATTGCTCTTTTGTGGCCCATTAGCTGTCAGCATGTCAAGAGTCAGCACTGTCTTTCCGTTGAAAGGACAACACTACTTCTTCAAAACAACATGGAAATCCACTACTTCCGTGTGCATTTTCTTTTACTGCTCAGACTTTGAGAAAAACACTGCTATTTTACTGCGATGAATGATCAGGACTGTCTTTATGGACAAAACATTATATCAATAAGTGTGTGCATTTCATTTCTTTGTTATTGTAATTATAATAATGAAAAATTTTATCAAATTATTATTGTCCACTACCCAAAGCAATTTGTAAAATTTTTTGTGGGGAGCATTGGGGCTATGTAAGTAGGCTGTTTAGGTTTTTTTAATGGTAACGCCACATAGCGCTCTGTATGAAAAATCACTGGCTGTGCTGTGTGCAGTCAGTCGCTGGTTGGCATTGATGTAATACTCGCGATTGTAGCGTTGGGCAGTTGGCTGTTAGCGGCGCGTAGCGTTGCGCAGTTGGAGGCGAGCCGCCAGCAGTGGTGGATGTGAGGAGAGAAATGGCGGAGTTTTGAAATTTGTAAGACTGGATATCATGAACTGCTATATATATTATGACTATTAAGGTAAATACATTGTTTGTTCTCTACTAAAATATTTCATTCGCTAACTATGCCTATCAGTAGTTAGTGCCTTCCGTAGTTTGAATCTTTTATTTAGCTGGCAGTAGTGGCGCTCGCTGTATTGCAGTAGTTCGAGTAACGAAGTTTTTTGGTGAGGTAAGTTATTTGTGAAAGGTATAGGTTCATGTTAGTCAGGGCCATTCGTTTGTAGGGATTATTGAAAGTCAGACTGCGTTGCGCTAAAAATATTGTGTGTCAGTTTAAGCACAGTCTTGTACATTTTTTCTAAGGGGACGTTTCAAGCTCTAATGGGAACAGACTGCAAGGTCATCGCTCCCTAATCTTACACACTATTTTCTTTTTAATTCTTTATTCTTCAATACATGATACATAAGCAACCCAGCACCTAATACATTAGTGGTTCCTACTTGATACTAATACAGTTATTACTACTGCAGCTTTTTTGTCCTATGAATGTTAGTACTATTACTCTTCCATTATGGGCACAACTGCTATGTCCTAGGGTACCGTAGGGATGTCGCCTTCTCGGTAATGGAGGCTGTAGATAGAATACAGCTAAAGACGATGAACCTACCCACCGACTTCGGAGCCCTGCGAGACATGGTTAAAAAAGTATTTGAAAGGAGAAATGAGAAATTTGATCTAAATGAACATCACAATCAATCTGTCATCACAAACGGAAGATTAGTGCACGACTGCAGCAAAAATTGGCGAGAATCACACATCAGAACTTACTTCGCACGTGAACCTTTTAAATGTAGGACAGATTAATTCACATAGCAATAAGTAAGTGATGCAGGAACTCCGGAGAGTCGTGGAGGAGAGGAGTCTGGATGTGCTCTGTTTGCAGGAGCCATTCTCCCAAGCTTGGCGAATCCCATTTTCAGCAGCAAATTGGCAGGTAATCCACAGTGGAGTGAAGCCCAGAGCAGCAGGAGGTGGGGGCAAAGGCACGCCCATCTCGCAACCAAGGTAACGGATTGGATGGTCTGGAACCAAGAAACAACTAGCGACCACAATCTCATCACATTTTCATTGGGAGACAGTGAATGACACTGGGACATGGGGTGGGAGACACAGCTAAACTACAACAGCACCGACTGGGATCGTCTTTCGAGGGAGTGTGACATACCGACATTGCCAGAAGGTGACCAGAATGTAGAAGGATACGCCGAGGAACTGGTGAAAGCAGTAGTCAGGGCGGTGGAAGCTGCCATACCAACCACGAGGAGAGCCGTTGCGGCCTCTCCGTCACCATAGTCAACCAAACTAGGACAATCAAAATATCCACGGGTGTACTGCCGGTCTATAGTGTCCAACGGGCACTGCCCGTAGGACACTGTAGACCGGAAGTACACCCGTGGATATTTTGTTTATCAAATACGCCATGAGAAACTCAAGAATCACAAACTAGGACAGATGCGCCCGTCTGTAAGGAGGGCGAGGAGGTATTATCACCGGAGTGTTGCCTGGGAAGAGAAGCAACATTGGTTGGAAAAATACAGGGAGGCAAAGGAGCACATTCAACAGGAGCTTAGGGCAGTCGGGCTAGAGAACTGGGAGAAGTATGTTCAAAGCTAATTGGCTACAGACCCATGGGGCATCCCATACAAGCTAGTACGGGAGAAGATCAGGTCACCCATGGTGTTGTCTGCCGTCGGGGACCAGGGTCAGATCACGGAAACCTGGCATCAAACTGCTTGGGTCCTCCTCTTGGTCCTGTTGCCTGACGATAGCGAGGAAGATGACTCTGAGGGGAACAGCAAATCAGAAGACAAGATCAAAAGGAATATAGGAATAACAGCATGGTATATCCCTTCTCTGAAGAGGAAGTAGGTGCCCAGATAAAGGCCCTTAAGAAGGGCAAGGCTCCTAGCCCAGACGGCATCACAGCGAAGGTGGTACAATTCCTGGCACCCCAGCTGGTGGCACCTCTCACAAACCTATACAACGAGTGCTTGAGGCTCGGGAAATTCTCCCAAATCGTAAAAAAAAGCCAATGCAGTGATGATTGAGAAGGTCCCAAACAAAGACCCAAAAGAAGTCAAATCGCACAGGCCCATCTGTCTACTGGACCTACTGGGAGAACATTTAGAGAGGCTGCAAGCAGATGGACTTGCAGCACACCGAGTATTGTGTGGGATAAGTGATGAGCAGTTCGGTTTTCGGTCGGAAGATCGGCGTCTGACGCCATCGCCCTGGCCGCGGAGGTCTGTGGTTCAGCCCCACACAAATACATGGTCGGCATCATGGTGGATATCAGTGGCGCCTTTGACAACCTGTGGTGGCCCTCGCTTTTCTCCCACTTGCGGGAGAAGGAGTGCCCAGGGTCGGTATATGGCAGTCTTAGGAGCTATTGGGAGGATACAGAGGTCTGACTATCGTCCCTCAGCGCGAGAATCAGTAAAAATATCACAAAGGGGTGTTCACAGGGATCTGTCCTGGGGCAACTCTCTTGGGATATCAATATGGAACCCCTCTTGGACAACCTGCTGAATAGTGACGATGTGCCAGAGGGCATAGCTTACGCAGACGACCTCCACCTGCTGGTTGGCGGTCGTAGCCGCGAAGACCAGGAACCAAAAATTGGAAGGGCCATATCTATCCTGAGTACATGGTGCCACACTGCCAAAATGAAGATATCACCAAGTGAGTCCACATACCTATCACTGAAGGGACAACTAGTTAGGAATCCGACAGTGAGAATAGACGGCTCACCAGTTCTTCGGTGGTACAAGGCACGATACTTGGATGTAGTCGTCGGCGAGAGGTGGAGTAATACATCACACATTGACACCATAACGCAAAGATTCTTGGAGACACTCAACAATTTGATTGGGATTGGACATAAACGATTCCACCTGCCACCAGAACTAATAAAATTATATAACAATAATATTCGGACGTCAATTGTAGGATATGGGTCAGGAGTCTGGGCTCACAGGCTCACGAGAGTCATGCCTACCATGTCCGTAAAGAGAGTGCGAAATATGCTCCTGCTGTCAGTAGGGGCATATAGAATAACTTCAGGAGGAGCACTAACAGTATTAATGGGGTTTTGTCCTCTCGACATAAACATCAGGGAACTGGCGGCGTAGCGTTGGGTTAAAAAGGAAAACAGGGACAAAATAATTGAATTAATGGGGATTCACGTGAGGACCAAACTAGAAATTAGACTTAGGGAGGAGGAGGTCTGGTAGGAATAGTGGGATAATGAAGACATAGATCGCAGAACATACGAATTACTGCCCAACATTAGGGAGCGATTTCAGTTAAAACACTTCAAGTCTTCGAGAATACTGCTGCACTTCCTTACTGGACATGGACCCTACCCAACATATCTATGCCGGTTTGGGAAACTGGCTACATCATCGTGTGACTGCGGGGCCGTACCAGGCACCCAAGACCATGTGGTGTATGAGTGCCACCTCTTCGACGACGTAGGGGGCACAACTACGAGAACAGTTACCAAACCATGACACATATCACCTGCTCAGGCAAGAGTACCACGTCCAAATCCTGAACAGACTAGCTAATGAAATATCACACAAAGTCACAAATGAATTTTTACGGAACAATCACTAATAGATCATATCTGATCACCGGCTAGACTCCGTGCACCTGTCCTGTTCCGCCGAGGCGTGGACTTGGCCAGCCTATTCATGGCTGGGATCCGCCACGTCTGGGATTACGGGGAGGGTGCACCTTTTATCCGTTTTTGATACTCACCGCACTTGAAATAGGACTTAGTATTAGGTTATATGTAAGATAAGCTAGGATAGCAACATTAGAGTAGTACTGCAGTGATTAATTACTCTGGGCCAGCCCAGTGCCAGGGACATGCTCACTGGGATTAGCTTTGTGAGCGCAGCCAACTAATGCAGGTTTATATACACTGGCACACCTGTAACGCTGCAGGTAGAGTAGACCAGCATATGTAGTAGACATAGCTACACACTATTTAATCTAACTTAAACTAACGTACGCTAAGGACGACACACACACCCATCCCCGAGGCAGGACTCGAGCCTCCGTCGGGGGGGAGGGGGGAGGGGTAGCCGCGCGGACAATGAGGCGAATTTTGGCGTTAATGGGCTATGGCTACAGACGATCGACCCGAGTGCCTTTGCTGACAGCAAGACCTCTCCTGGGCTCGTGATAGTATCGGTTGGACCCTAGACGACTGGAAAATCTCGGCCTGGTTAGATGAGTCCTGTTTTCAGTTGGTAAGAGCTGATGGTGGGGTTCGATTGTGGCACAGGCCCAAGCTGTCAACATGGGACTGTGGAAGCTGGTGGTAGTTCCATATTGTGTGGGCTATGTTTACGTGGAACAGACTGTATCCTTTGACCCAACTGTATCTGTCATTGAGTGGAAATGCTTATGTTAAGCTGCTTGGAGCCGACTTGCAACCACTCATTAGCTTCATGTTACCAAACAACGACGACATGTTTGTGGATGACAATGGGCCATGTCACCGGGTCACAGCTGTTCACTACTGGTTTTTAGCACGTTCTGGACAATTCAGACGAATCATTTGTCCACCCAGATCGCCCGACATGAATCCCATCGAATATTTGTGGCATGTAAATGAGAGGTCAGTTCGTTCACAACATACTGCACTGGCAAACTTTACCTATTATGGACGGCTATAGAGGCAGCATGGCTCAGTATTTGTGCAGGGGACTTTCAGTGATTTGTTAAGTCCATGCCACATTGCGTTGATTCACTAGGCCTTGCAAAAGGAGGTTCGATACCTTATTAGAAGGTATCTCATGACTTCTATTAACTCAGAGTATTTCAGCGATTTCCTCTCGCAATCATAGGTTAACCTATGCACCGAGCTAATCTCCACTTCTAATAGTTTCTTCCTGAATACGGGAAACAGTTATCAACATTTCGGATGAACCGATGAAGACGTATGTAAAGCACGGTTCCTTGTTCTGTACGTCACTGTCTATACGACAACAGGTTAACACGGACTTACATGAAATAAAAATTGTCTTCTTTTAGTCATACATCCGACGAAACGTGCTGAAACATGCACGAAATAGGGGCAGCACACTCTTTATAGATAAAAATGGTTCAAATGGCTCTGAGCACTATGGGACTCAACTGCTGTGGTCATCGGTCCCCTAGAACTTAGAACTACTTAAACCTAACTAACCTAAGGACATCACACACATCCATGCCAGAGGCAGGATTCGAACCTGCGACCGTAGCAGTCGCACGGTTCCGGACTGCGCGCCTAGAACCGCGAGACCACCGAGGCCGGCTGTTTATAGATACATAGAGATTGAATATTAAACGTAGAAGTTAAGGGGAGATTCAGTGAAACTGATGCACCTGCATTGCGCATATATCTTGCCAGCTTTGCACCGCTTGAGATGACAGAGAGCGCGGCTTAACACGCTGCGCTTTGCCAGGCGGTATGGTACAGTGCGAATCTGCACACAGGCTGCGTAGTCTGACAAGTAGCAATTTAGAGCAGGCGACATCTGAGCCTCTTCTATTGGCGGGATGTTGCAGCCACGGCATAAACCGCGACTGTCACTACGTGAACATGCGATACCTCTTCCGAAAGTTGAAAACGGAATTTCGAAAACCGCTTCTTTGCTGCCATGTTTACATGTTAAAGTCTGAAGCGGTTTTGCTAGCCCAGTTAAATATGGCGTCTGGGAAACCGCTGTTCCAGTTTCTGATTCAGTCATACAGTTGCTGCAGGCAGTCTCTTCGCTTAAATATTAGAGGTAGACAGCTTCATACTGTCTGATTTTGTATTTCTGCTTCTCCTTCATTGTGCAATAAGCCACTCCGTCCATATTAGTCAAACATTTTGAAAACAAGTCCTAAACTGACAGCCGAAGTGCGTGTCAAAAACGGTTGCGCGTTCCAGTGGGAGAGAAAATCGACTGTAGAAGTGGAAAACCGGCAGCTAGAAACGGATTTCGAGAATGAACTTTGAAGTGTTTACATGACCAACTAGTTGCAGTATTGATAAATCTGTTGATGAAATCCGGTTTGGAGGCGCATGTAAACATAGCGTGTGAGAAAGAAACACATAAATTGAAAGGCTTTGGCGAGTGGTTTAACACGGGAGTGTGGTGTGAGGAAGTCGTCTTGGCGGGAACTCTCATGCTGCAAATTATTCCACGGTAGTCGCATGAGGAAAAAATAGCATGAAATGAAACAGCAAAACAAGGTTCGGAAGCGTATTAAAAGCTCAGTCTGTAAGTGGAAATGTACCTTACGTAGTGAAGACGGGCGATATTGACGTACATCTATCTTTTCAAATCAGTAACTGAAAACACTTAACTCGATCATAGCAAAGTGTCCACCGATAGTACTTGAATAGCACCGTCGAATGTCAGAACCAGATTTTTTTTTATTAAAACATCATAATGTAATCCGATGATTAAAAACGCCTGTAAGTATAAAATAATTTGAAAATCAACAGTGTAGAGGGAGTAGAGGATAATAATTCGAAATAGATACCTGTAGATTTAAAATTCTCTGTGAGACTAAGTAGTTAATTGCGAGCAATGGTAATTGTGACCACGTCCTCATAATGAGTTACAAATACCTTGCAAACTCCGCGCGCAAACAGCCAGTGTGGCGCCTCGCGGGGTAGCCGCGCGGTCTTCGGCGTCTTGTCACGGTCCGCGCGGCTTACCCCGTCGGAGGTTCGAGTCCTCCCTCGGGCATGATTGTGTGTGTCGTCCTTAGCATAAGTTCGTTTAAGTTATATTAAGTAGAGCGAAAGGTTAGGGATCGATGATCTAAGCAGTTTGGTCCCATAAGACCTTACCACAAATTTCAAAATTTTTTCAACCAGTATGACCACGTGAAAGCTGTTGAAACTTTATTTCGTAAGTTAAAATGTACTTCCGGCGTAGGCAAAGGGAGACTTTATGGCAGATTAGCCTCCAAAAAGCAATCCAACTGACATATTTCAACATTTTGGTGGTGGCAGCACGAGTTATGTATAATGTTTATACGTTAGTTTTATCAATAACATGTACAGTAATTGTATGTATCTAGAGTTTCACAACGACAGATGAAAGGCTTTTTAATGGTGGCGGCCATATTGACCAAGGACAGTTGGTTGTATGAGCCCGTCAGGTAAGACCAGTGTGGGTGATTGTGTGGCGCGTCCTGTCTGCAGTTTATTCAATATCAGGGAGTTTGCAGAACAGTAATCGGGCAGTGTAACGTATGTGTAACTGTCCCCTACACACTAACGTCGCCGGTGAACCGTACAATCGGCAATACAATATATTACGCTTTTTTGCTCGGACAGTGGGTACAGACACAAAGGGACAAGGGTCACAATAGTCGTTAACTCCACAGCTGTTATGAATGAGGGTATTCCCACCGATTTGACCCATTTGTTATAATTTACTTGCGCATCTAAGTGATTACCTCTTGTCTCCATTTTCGCAACTGTAACATTTCTTAACATTTTAGTATTTTCCACTGCACTATCTATACTTAAACACCATGAAAGGTATCTGTTGGATTCCTTTCATGTTAATTTCTGAAACCTGTTGTCATTTACGGCATAAATTCCTCTTCTAAATTAACTGTGGTGTTTATGACTATCTGGGAGGAGACTGAGCAGTGAAACGTGTTACTTTTACACATAAACAAGAACGATCTGTCACACTACTACACTTTAAAACACAGTTTAGATGTAATTCATGTCACACAGTCTCATACTTAACCTACATCTGCTTTATTTTATATACTGTATATGATAAGATACTGTCATCCCCCTTCCCTTCTGTGTGGAGGATGAATGAGCAAATGTATTTCTAGTTGCATGCTTGATGGTAGCAGGCAAGCCTGTCTGCTAGAGAACAGTAGAGACCAACGTCGGAACAGGTAGCTACGCTTTCTAGAAGCAAAGTATATTCTTAGTATGGTCCTGTCCGTCCCTTCTCATGTTGGTATAGGGACCTGCCTCTCTGGTCACTTCCGTTTGTATTTGTGAAGCACGCCCGGTAGCGGGCCAGGTCAGTCTGTCCGCGGCGAGCGTCTGAAGTGATAAGATCTCCGGCTAAGCGCGTGTCTGCTAAGTCCGCAGGACAATGGATTTCTTAAGATCAGCCTAACTGAAAATTTAATCACCTTTATTTCAGGTTTAGCTCTAAAATATCTAATATTATCTTAAATTGCAACGCAGTGTATTTCGAGTGTGAACTTCAGAATATCTTCCAGTAGTTGCTTTGTCACTACTTTGTGAGTAAAGTGGAACCACGGGTTGATCAGTAACTCTAAGTAAGATTATCAATCTTAAATGCGAATGTGTGTGAGATTATAACGTCTCGTCTTGACAATATTTTTCAATATAGCAACTTTTCTTTATGTTCAACCCACGTGGGGTGTACTTTGTGAGACCAGTACCACGTGCTTATACAATTGTTTGTCCCATCAGGTTAATAGTAAGACGAGAGTAACCAGTTCAAGGTTTTTCTTTTGTAAATTGCTTTTCGATCAAATTTATTTTAATTATCATAATTATTGTGGAGTTACACTCTTTGTGTAAGCCAAGTTGACCACGTGAAGCATGTGATGTAATCATCAAAGTAGCCCTCAGCTATTCTTTTCGGAAAGATTTCATAGAGAGTTAGTATGAATTTAGTATACCGGTGTGTGGCAATTACATGACGGACAGGATTGCGCTACGAACGTAACTTCTTTGGGTGAAAATTGAATCGGTTGGTTGTGGTTAATTTCCTCTTGCATATGTTTCAACGTTCTTCGTGTGTTATTTTATGAATGCAGTGTTGTATGCAGCCTCCCAATCTTGGCTCCATATTTGATGTGTTCCGTAAGATTACAATCTCACATTTTCACAATCCTAAATAAGGCACCAGTTTGGTTATGAATCAAGTCTAATATGCTGAAATTTCAATGATGAATGTTCAAATAAATTTCCAAATATAAACTGATTTATTTCTTTTTATTTAAAATCTCTTTGATATATATATATATATATATATATATATATATATATATATATATATATATATATATATATATATATCACCAGTTGTCGTATGACTATTAAAAGGACTATTAAAAGATTATAATTAATGTTAGTCTTGTCGGGAATTTGGTAAGCTAGACTGTATACCTGGTGAAACGGTTGCGCAGTAATGCAAGGTTAACTTCCCCACATAGCTCACAGCTTTTAACCTACTTTGATGGTCTTGAACATCAGCACCGCTTACACCTCAAATTAATGCAACAACGTTACAACCAACCCACACAAAGAAGTCGAAAGCATTTTTTGTTTGAGTTCACAATAATACATGCAAAGTTTGAATAGTATTGTACCGAAGATTAACACTACGTTGTGTGATGTAGATGCAGAAATGGAGTGCAGTCGTAGCTCTGATAACAAGATGGGAACGTTCGATATTAATTTATGGCCTGTCTAGGACAGACAAAGTTCCTTTTTTATGAATCTCATGCGTGTGCTTCTTTTTCTTATCCATTCATGCCACATATGTGCAGGGTCGGCGTCATTGGTAACGGATTCCCCCTCCCCCCCCCCCCCCCCCCCTGCCCCGGGGACGGAATGAGTGTAATCCGAGCTTTCTGCGTGTGTGTGATTCATGTGAAAATATGCGAACATTATTCGAAACATTTGAGGATCTTGTAGTAGAGGGGGGACTTGGATACCAGCCCGAAATTCACCCAGTCGGACGTGGAAACCGCCTAGAAACAACATCCAAGATGGCAATCACAACAACCCTCGTCGATAATTTACCGGGCGGATTCTATCCCGGGCCAGCGCACCCACCCGTCATGGAAATGGTGGTTTTTACTTATTTTAGTTATCTATTTGCTCTACATATACCAATCAGTTTTCGGACACTGTCATAGATTTATAGACTTAGTTCACGTATATGCACTCTAGGACAAACAAAAAAAAAAAAGCTCAACACGTACCACAAACGTATCGTCAGAATGGAACTGAAATCTGTGGATGTGATGTACATGTGGAGACAAACAAATGATTACAATTCCAGAAAATTTGGATTATGTATTCAAGAGAAAAAAATTGAGAAAGTCAATAACCCATTGGTCCACCTCGGGCCAGAATGCAAGCAGTTATTCGGGTTGGCCTTCATAGCTAGAGTTGTTGGATGTGCTCCCGAGGAATATCGTGTCAAAGGATGTCTTATTGGCGCGTTAGATCGTCAAAATCCCGAGCTCGTTGGATGGCCCTGCACATATTTCTCAAAACGTCCTCAGTTGGGGATGGATTTGATGACCTTCCTGGCCAAGGTAGGGTTTGGGCAGCACAAAGACAAGCAGTAGAAACAGTTGCCGTGTGTGGGAGGGCTTTATCTTTCTGAAACGTAAGCCTAGGGTGGCTTGACAGGCAGTCACTGCTGTTCGGTGCATCGACAGACACGTCTTCCGCAGGGAATCTCATTGATTGGAATGGATTTGCCTTCAGTGATGACTCCCTCTTCGAAATGAGTCCCGATTACCAGTAAAGGCGTGTCTAGGGACGTCCCAGACAGCGGTGAGATACCAACCTGTCTGTCGCCGGCTATACTCTTCAACAAACTTCAGTGATGGTCTGGTGTGCCTCATAAACCCTTTGTTTCTCATCCCGGCACCCTGCAGCGCAGTGGGATGTCGACCATACGCCACGCCCCGTTTTTTTGCCGTTAATGTGAAGCCATCGTTGGCCTACATTTCAGCAAATAATAGCCAGCCGTACACGAGAAGCGTTACAACTGCTTGTCTTCGTACTTGCCAAACCCTACCTTTGCCATCAAGGTTGCAGGATCTCTCCCCGATTGAGTGAGTTTGGAATATTATGACAACGGCTCTCCAACCAGCTAGGCATGTTGACGATCTAACATGATAGTTGGGCACAATATGGGACAATATCCCTCAGGAGGAAACCCAAAAGTTCTGTCAATCAATGCCAAGATCAAAAATTACGAGCTTTCTCTGAAAAACAAACTTATGGTTACACAAGGTGAATCACTTAAAACTTGCACCGCAAATACACTCCTGGAAATTGAAATAAGAACACCGTTAATTCATTGTCCCAGGAAGGGGAAACTTTATTGACACATTCCTGGGGTCAGATACATCACATGATCACACTGAAGAACCACAGGCACATAGACACAGGCAACAGAGCATGCACAATGTCGGCACTAGTACAGTGTATATCCACCTTTCGCAGCAATGCAGGCTGCTATTCTCCCATGGAGACGATCGTAGAGATGCTGGATGTAGTCCTGTGGAACGGCTTGCCATGCCATTTCCAACTGGCGCCTTAGTTGGACCAGCGTTCGTGCTGGACGTGCAGACCGCGTGAGACGACGCTTCATCCAGTCCCAAACATGCTCAATGGGGGACAGATCCGGAGATCTTGCTGGCCAGGGTAGTTGACTTACACCTTCTAGAGCACGTTGGGTGGCACGGGATACATGCGGACGTGCATTGTCCTGTTGGAACAGCAAGTTCCCTTGCCGGTCTAGGAATGGTAGAACGATGGGTTCGATGACGGTTTGGATGTACCGTGCACTATTCAGTGTCCCATCGACGATCACCAGAGGTGTACGGCCAGTGTAGGAGATCGCTCCCCACACCATGATGCCGGGTGTTGGCCCTGCGTGCGTCGGTCGTATGCAGTCCTGATTGTGGCGCTCACCTGCACGGCGCCAAACACGCATACGACCATCATTGGCACCAAGGCAGAAGCGACTCTCATCGCTGAAGACGACACGTCTCCATTCGTCCCTCCATTCACGCCTGTCGCGACACCACTGGAGGCGGGCTGCACGATGTTGGGGAGTGAGCGGAAGACGGCCAACGGTGTGCGGGACCGTAGCCCAGCTTCATGGAGACGGTTGCGAATGGTCCTCGCCGATACCCCAGGAGCAACAGTGTCCCTAATTTGCTGGGAAGTGGCGGTGCTGTCCCCTACGGCACTGCCTAGGATGCTACGGTCTTGGCGTGCATCCGTGCGTCGCTGCGGTTCGGTCCCAGGTCGACGGGCTCGTGCACCTTCCGCCGACCACTGGCGACAACATCGATGTACTGTGGAGACCTCACGCCCCACGTGTTGAGCAATTCGGCGGTACGTCCACCCGGCCTCCCGCATGCCCACTATACGCCCTCGCTCAAAGTCCGTCAACTGCACATACGGTTCACGTCCACGCTGTCGCGGCATGCTACCAGTGTTAAAGACTGCGATGGAGCTCCGTATGCCACGGCAAACTGGCTGACACTGACGGCGGCGGTGCACAAATGCTGCGCAGCTAGCGCCATTCGACGGCCAACACCGCGGTTCCTGGTGTGTCCGTTGTGCCGTGCGTGTGATCGTTGCTTGTACAGCCCTCTCGCAGTGTCCGGATCAAGTATGGTGGGTCTGACACACCGGTGTCAATGTGTACTTTTTTCCATTTCCAGGAGTGTATTTCGGAAATGAGAGGTGCTACCGATGGGCAATTTTCGCAGTATGAATTGGTAGACAGGAATTCGTACTGTTAGCCAATCAACAGTTTGTAATAGTATTTAGAAAATGTATTTTTTTGTGCAAACATATTTTTCTTTAAATGAAACAATGCTTATTAACAATAACTAACTGAAAGTATGGTACATCAGAATGTCAGTGGTGTTTGTTGCATGATTCTAGTGTGAGTCGTTTACGACCTACAGTACAATCAAAAGTTTCCACGTTGACAGTTCTTTGTGCCAATCAACCTGCGTAGCTCCTGGGTACGATGTTGTCATGTTTGCTTAGCGTGAGCTTGTGTGTTCTTTGAGTGCACTGCGATTTGCTAGTCAGTTGGCGTGTGACAGTCCAAGAACGAGGCCGTGAGTGGACGATGGGATTTACCTATGCAGAAAAAGCCAACATGCCCATGGTGTATGGCGTCTGTAGCAAGAATGGAGTTCGTTCTTGTACGGTGTATGCGGCAACATATCCTAATACACACTAACAATCTCGGCAGTTATTTATCAACCTCTTCATGACTTTACGTGACAGTGGTAGTGTAACAACTAGACAACGTAGCAGAGGGAAACATGTGACGACAGAAGAGGAGGGAAATTAATGTTCCTACTGCTGCTGCAGTTGATGCGCAAGTTAGCTTCCGCGCAATCGCACAAGGAAGCGTAACGAGTCGGGCAAGTGTCCGACGCATTCTGCTTCGACATATGTTCCATCGTTGTTACATCTCACCCCATCAAGAACTGCATGGAAACGAGTATGAGAGTCGCCGAGCGAGGTGGCGCAGTGGTTAGCACACTAGAATCGTATTCGGGAGGACGACGGTTCAAACCCGCGTCCAGCCTTCCAGATTCAGGTTTTCCGTGATTTCTCTAAGTCGCCCCGGCGTCTGTGGCCGAGCGGTTCGAAGCGCTTCAGTCCGGAACCGCGCTGCTGGTACGTTCGCAGGTCTGTGATGTCCTTAGGTTAGTTAGGTTAGTTGAAATGGCTCTGAGCACTATGGGACTTAACATCTGAGGTCATCAGTCCCCTAGACTTAGAACTACTTGAACCTAACTAACCTAAAGACATTACACACATCCATGCCGCTGCCGGTAGTCATTTTGAACATAACCTTGTGATGGTCAGTTGTCTCATCACTGGTCACAATCCTCGTAACTAGTGTATGCCCTTACAGTATTCCTTGGTGTGTGCCACCAGAGGTATTGCAGAAGTGTCGATGTGCGAACTTCTCAAAATACGATATCTCGCGAACCATTCGCTGTAGAATACTGCAACAAATACCACTGACATTCTAATTTATCCTAATTTTAGTTTTTTAATTTCAATAGGCATTGCTCCATTAAAAAAATGTATGTTAGCACAAAAAATACGTTTTCTAAGTCGTAATACAGTCTTTTGACTGGCTAACAATGCGAGCCCCTGACTACCAATCCATCCTGTGAAAACTGCACATGAGTAGCACCTCACATTTACGCTATACCTGCGGTGCAAGTTTTAGTTGATTCACCCTGTATGCACTGTTTTATAAATAGACGTTACAACTTGAAATATCAAGGCATACGTTAATATAAAGAGTGGAGATCTGAAATTATCGCATTTGTTTTAAAAGCAAACTAATGGCTCCGTTTATTGCTTCACAAACAGACATTACAAGCTGAAACATAAACGCATATTTAGGTATAAAGAGTGAAGAAGAAAATTATCAGTTTATTTCTGCAAAAACAAATTTATGACTGTAAACAGGCTGTACGGGAGGGTTACTTCGTTGCTATCTACATAATTTTACTTGCTATACACAATTATTAGAGTGACTTATTTTTACTTATCACAACATACACCGATAAGCCAAAACAATATGACCACTCCCCACCGCGACGATGGATGTCGTATGATGGAGTTGCGGGCAAGTACCGCGGCAACAAAAGTATGTTAGAGGTTCAAACATGGACAGAGGATCACCCTAGCGAAGATATGGGCTGCAAATGCGGACATCCATTGAGATAAGCGACTTTGACAAATGGCAGGTTAATATTACGCGGAGCTTACGAATGAGTGTCAGCAATCATCTACGAAAAGTAGTAGAAGGACAGTGAAACTACCACTAGGTGCTAAATGGTTAGAAGCCCACGATTTTTTACAGGTCGTGGGGTTTGGAGGATCCACTGCTCTGTAAAGTAGGTCAGATGGTGACCTGTGTCATTTCTATCGAAACACCACATTTCTAGTGCACTTACATGTGTTTTAGTGCACACTGTTCTTCGTACATAGTCGATCAAATCGCAGAGCTATCGGCAGTATACTTAGACACGATGCGTGGGACAACCTTACATAGCAGGAACAGTTATGGCATTCATTCTTACAACAGAGGTACAAATTTGGCATAACAAGTTGATAAAAGAGGACCGACTTTGAAGTATGTGGTATATCGGGTGAAAACCATGGAAATGTATCACATTATTCAGTTCAACTTTTCTACATTTTGTCGATCGCCTTACGTAATACCGTCTATTGCGATTCTACAAGTAATTTGTTCGCAGGCGTGTCCTTATCAACATTTATTCGGTAATGGCCTCATTCAGGAAAGATAGCAGTCACGGAAGCGCCACCGTTCTCTGCTGACTGGTAAAAGTCAGCCAAGCCAACATAATGGCACTTGTCACGACAACTTGTATAGAAGTTAGACGTATTGGTTGTTGCTGTCTTTTTACTTCTTTTTTTAAGCAAAATCTATATTGAGAAACATTATCTAATCCGAAAATGTATATCCCCGTTGACACCAAAACACCAAAATGTCACAGCCTGTGGTAATAATAATGATGATGAAGTCGTTACTACTAATTATTTTCCCACCATGTAAAACATTACGTCTTGTTAAAAACATGTATTTATAGGTGAAACCCAAACTTCCTTGCTGGAATGACGTTTTGTCTTAATACTGCACATTATTATTCTTCCCGTGCTAAGGATATCAGGTTCCAATTTTATACATTAGCATGGCGAAAAACTGCTGAAACTATATATGAAATATAAGAAGCAAAAACAGTAAGAGGAATACAAAAAGGGATTCAAGTACACAATCTGTATAAAGAAAAGTACAGTACCATACAACACGTATAAAAGCCCCTAGATACAATACTCCACGAAATCTACTTGCAACCTGCATATATTTTAGTACTGGTCGCTATATTATAATATAACGGTGCACACGCTTCTTTTCCTCGAGAGCCACTTCCCGATACTTAAAGTTGGCTAATAACTGAAAATTGTTCTTGCATTTACTCCAGTCACAAGTTCCAGCCCCATGATACACTTCACACTTTCTTTCTGGTGATAGATTCCCTATTCGCATGCCACTGATCTCATAACAGTTGTTTGGAGATTTCTCATACGTAGTGCCAGTTGCCTTTAATATTAACTTATTTTATTTATCATCAGATTTTTATATTACTTATTACGCTGCTTATGTCCACATACATTTTTTGTTTTCGCCTCATAAGAACTATAGTTATGAACGGTTTGTTTTAATGTTTTATGGTAGTTTTACCCACAGCTGAGATCAATTTCAAGATATGCATGCCATTACTTGATTATCTGCAACTATGACATTATGTCGACACTTGTTGTTTGCCTTCTTTGTACCATTTTTGTACAGGCACTATGAATCACACGTACGCATCTATGATCTCTTATTGTATTAATGGATTTGGTATCTTATTACTTATTGCTCTTGTATTTTTGTTGGACCACGGCATTTTATTGTATGCATCTTATTGTTGACACTCGCAAATAATGCGATAGGTACAAGTATGTACCATGTTTGTCTTAATTTTTTAAGAACATGTAAACTTTTGGTCCTTAATTATAATACTCTTACCTGATTTCTACTTATTTGTGGCGTATTTTCCTGTACATCCTTCGGAAAGTACACTGAGTGCCAGAAACAAGTCAACAAATGAAATTTCCTTTATGCAACTGGTTGCTGATAATGTCGATGTAAAGAAAAGAGATCATATTTACTGCAAAACCCAAAATCCTGGCTTTTGAGTAGTTCTTTCATTATGTTTGAGCAGACTGTCAGTAGAGAGGGAGAACTCGTATGGCTCGCGTTCCGGTGCAGCCCTTTGATTGACGCCTCTAGCGTGGCTTCCGTGGCAGCTATCCTATATGTAAATGTCTCGTGTAAATGAGTGTAATAAGTATTTGCAGAGTGTAGTGTGATGCATATTTTATTTATGATGCGAGAGAGTGGAAAGCCTTTGGTGGTACTCAGGCTGCTCCTCTCGAAAATAATCAACGGAGCTCGACGATCTCATATGACGGATGGAGACTGCAGTCTGCGCTGGAATCCACAGTTGGACTCTGCGCGCCGTGGCACTGAGACGTTCGCCTACGCCAGCAAGCGCGGGTGTCCTACCGGAGGCCGCCACAGCTGTATGCCGCCAGCGCCGGAGCATTCCTCGTCTCCGTCTTCTTCACGAGGGACGCTGCCTTCCGGCCTGGCTATGTGGGGGGACATCCGTACCTCCGAGCCTGCTCGCTGAGATCAGCACCTTGGACGCTCACCAAGGCCGACCCAAGACTCTGGTCGCCGGACGCGGCATAATTATTGTTATAAACTTGTGAATGAACTCATGCCAGTCCTACATGCTAAGTTTATCGGAACGCATCCAGCTGCTACCCACCGCCTGGCCGCAACAACACCCAGGTGTGAAGAACTGAACGCCACGCTGTTCACTAGAAGCATGTCTCATAGAGGTGATCAACTCTCGAACTCTGCACATAGCACAAACACCGAAAGGACGATATTGATTGCGGCATTGATACGCAAATACAGTCCTTAATGGTGAATTGGCATCAGGGCTAGACGGGGTACCTGTGACATTGTAAAGAAATTTCGCGGAAAAACTTGCCCCATTTATAGCAGCAGTTTATTGTAGTTTTATGGACCAATTGAAGGTACCTTGTGGCTAAAAGAAATCTTAAGTCATACACGTTTTGGAGAAGGGTCGTGAATGCCACATAACTATATGCTGTAAAATTATGAGGCAAGTTTAATGCTCAAGTATCACGACGTTTATGGACAATGAAAATGTCCACTGTATAGATCAACAAGGACTGTAATACATTTCATCTGTACAATTTTGTTGTTGGTTGTCCTCATCATCTACCATTTTTTGCCTACTATTTTCTGGTTTATTGTCTACCGTCTTGTTTCTTTCAGTGTTTTATGGCTGCATTGTGTTTTATGTCTACATTTCTGTATTTTGTTGTTTCTTTAATTTACTCTTTTTGTATCATAGTCATCTTACACTGCTGTTGCTTATTGTGTTTAGTTCTTCCGTGTAGTCATGTAGGTATTCTGTACTGGCTGCGCAGTAGGTATCTGAAGCTGGCTTGTTTACGCGTTATTGGGTGATTAAATGGGTTTTGAATAATTGTACGTGTAGTGGTGCGTTTCTTGTGATACTGTGAACTCATTTTTGTGGTTTTCATTGTGTGTGGTTAGATCTAGGAAGTTTGATTTTTGTCTTTTTCTCTCAATGGTGAACTGTATTTATTGTCAGTGGATAGTATATATGTCATTGTGTAGCGCTTCTGCACATGTTCGTGGTTCATATACTAGGCAAATTGTATCATCCACATATTGGTATCAATAAATGATTTTAAAGTGCTTTGGTTTCACAGTTCTATCAAAGATCAGATTTTCCATATCTTTCACAAATATGTTACTTGAGGGCACTTATAGGTGACCCTATTGTTAGCCCTTCCTGCTGTGAGTAAAGGTAACAGGTAAAGCTAAAAGTTTGGCTCTGGGATGAGCCTGAGAAGGATCAATATTTCTGGTCTGTTTCTAGCAGGTGTGTGCCCTTGCAGCTGTACGTGTCTTTCAACGCTGTTGATAGTTTCTTGAATTGGAATCTATCTGTACAAGTAAATTATGTACAATGAGCTTTAATGTTGTTCTGTTTGATATGTTTTCATGTTTTTTAGCACTTGAGTTCTTTATTCTTCTGTTTATATATCTGCGTATTGTCTGTAATAATGTGTGTATGTGTTTGGCTAAAAGGTTGACTGGTGCATTAATGAAGTTAACCACGAGTATTTTGGCGATACTGTGTTTAAGAACTTTGGATAATTATTTCAAAGTAGCCTTAGAATATTTTGGGTCATTCTAATAATCTATGTATTTGTGAAAATTGTACGTATGTTTATCAAAGATTTTTGTACATTTCTTTTGTACCTATTCTTCAGGTCACTTCTAATGTTGTTTGTGTGGATTCGAGTGTTTTTTCGATGTACTCCTTTTCATTCATAATTAAAAGTGTTGTGCTGCAGACGACATGTTGTTTACAGTTATTTTTGTTTGCTGGCGATAATTTTGATGACTCCACATGTATTGTTAAATTTTATGTAAAGTATTGCTTTCTATAATTTGACGGTTACTATCTCGGATCTCTTTAAGGACACCGAAAGAAATTTCTGATTTGGCGTTGAAATAACCATAGTTTGGATGTTGATGCTCTTCTTTCTTTCTGTGCATGCTGAGAAAATTTGGAGAGCTATTCAGCTTTTTGTGAGAAGCGTTTGTTTGTTTTTTTCTTTACACCAACATGTTTCAGTCCATTTCGTTTAATCTCCTGATGTTAGCACAACAACTGCTGGAACATGTTTGGGCAAGAAAAAACGAAACAAACTGTGCCTTGCATAAGGCGAAATGTTTCTCCAGTTATTCTCAGTGAGAACAGAAAGAAAGAAGTGTATTAATGTCCAAAGCATGATCACAGTCCCTTTGTTCTTACTTTAACCAATACATACTGTCTTGCTGTTACATTTATTTTGGTGGGTATTTTTAACTGACCCAGTGGAACATTTGATTACTCATGTTTCTGCCTCTTTGTATAGTGCATACGTACGGTATATCTTTCCTGCAGCATATCTGCAGCATACTGCTTTTAAGTTTTACGGTTTTACTAAGTTTGAGCATCGAGTACCAAACTGCCCTGTTTCTAGTGTTTGAGAAGATACCCAAATGACAACTATGTCTACAGAAACTGTCGTATCAGTGATGATTCTGATGCTGATACTAGTTACCAGGACATCTACATGGGTGTATGAACCCACTTAGAACTCACAACACATCTCACCAGAGTGACGGAGTCACTTCCAGAAATTCAAATAGGGGATTCTATACGAATGTGCCTCATCTCCCTACCTAATTATATGCTGTGCAAAGAGGCAAACGATGGTAGACATATACAAAAGAAATAGTAGTAATTATTTTAAGTATAATTGAAACAAATAACCTAGATGAAATAGATGTATTGGAGCAGTCAGCATTTTTCTGAATGAGATGCACGAAAAACAGTGGTTTTGGAAAATTTTCTTACTAACGTTTTCATACTGTTCCTGGAGTTGTCATAAGCATGGCTATGTTGTAATGTCTTATTTAATCCACGTATTCGTATTGTCGGTCTCTGAAACAGCTCCTGGTATTTTGTTATATTGTTCAGTGGTGAATTAATCGCTAAATTGGTTTGACTTTTCAGTGGCATATCGCAAAGATTTGCCAATTCTTATTAAAATCTTGTTGCACGATGACTGCCAGACTACGGATCGAATGGTCTGGAGTTTTTCCCCAGTTAGTCTTAGGATAGTTATGTGCAACTTACCACTTCTTTCGTCTCTGACAATGTTCGTTGATGTGAAAAATGCTTAGATGCGCTGTAGTTCGGGGTTCATGAAAAGTGTAGGTCCCCTGCAACTGGCTGTGTGGGTCATCTAAACGTTCGCAGGAAGGAAACGTCAAATCACCAGCAATAGGATCACAGCTATTAAAGCAAATGTGATAAAACTAAACTTGAGGTTTGGTGACAGCTTTAACCCCTGAAAACCATTCGCAACCACTATGCATTGTTTTTGTGAATATATAGAACATGGAAGTTTCTCGTGGAGTGTGGAGTAATAAATTTTCCATTTGCGTACATAGATACGATTCCGGCCGAATAAAGAGGACCATTTCTAAGGGAATGAATAACAGCTAAACTGTTATTTTAGATGTGCTCGAAGTGAGTGAGATAGCCCAACACATTTGTTGCTTGACTGTTTCTTATTCATTTAAATACTGAAAATAATGGAAGAATATGAGGCAATACTAGATACTAGATACTAGAAGGTATCAGATAGATTATATAATGTTAAGACAGAGATTTAGAAACCAGGTTTTAAATTGTAAGGCATTTCCAGGGGCAGATGTGGACTCTGGCCACAATCTATTGGTTATGAACTGTAGATTAAAACTGAAGAAACTGTAAAAAGGTGGGAATTTAAGGAGATGGGACCTGGATAAACTGAAAGAACCAGAGGTTGTAGATAGCTTCAGAGAGAGCATAAGGGAACAATTGACAGGGATGGGGGAAAGAAATACAGTATAAGAAGAATGGGTAGCTCTGAGGGATGAAGTAGTGAAGGCAGCAGAGGACCAAGTAGGTAAAAAGACGAAGGCTAGTAGAAATCCTTGGGTAACAGGAGAAATATTGAATTTAATTGTTGAAAGGAGAAAATATAAAAATGCAATAAATGAAGCAGGCAAAAAGGAATACAAACGTCTCAAAAATGAGATCGACAGGAAGTGCAAAATGGCTAAGCAGGGATGGCTAGAAGACAAATGTAAGGATGTAGAGGCTTATCTCACTAGGAGCAAGATAGATACTGCCTACAGGAAAATTAAAGAGACCTTGGGAGAAAAGAGAGCCACTTGTATGAATATCAAGAGCTCAGATGGAAACCCAATTCCAAGCAAAAAAGGGAAAGCAGAAAGGTGGAAGGAGTATTTAGAGGGTCTATACAAGGGCTATGCACTTGTGGACAATATTATGGAAATGGAAGAGGATGTAGATGGAGATGAAATGGGAGATACGATACTGCGTGAAGAGTTTGACAGAGCACTGAAGTACCTGAGTCGAAACAAGGCCCTGGGAGTAGACAAAATTCCATTAGAACTACTGACGGCCTTGGAGAGCCAGTCCTGCCAAAACTCTACCATCTGGTGAGCAAGATGTAGAGACAGGCGAAACATCCTCAGACTTCAAGAAGAACATAATAATTCCAATCCCAAAGAAAACAGGTCTTGACAGATCTGAATATTACCGAACTATCAGTTTAATAAGTCACAGCAGCAAAATACTAACGCGAATTCATTACAGACGATTGGAAAAACTGATAGAAGCCGACCTCGGGATGGATCAGTTTGGATTTCATAGAAATGTTGGAACACGTGAGGCAATACTGACCTTACGACTTATCTTAGAAGAAAGATTAATGAAAGACAAACCTACGTTTCTAGACCTGAGGAAAGCTTTTGAAAATGTTGACTGGAATACTCTCTTCCAAATTTGTACAGAAAGCAGATAGCAGTTATAAGAGTCGAGGGACATGAAAGGGAAGCAGTGGTTCGGAAGGGAGTAAGACAGGGTTGTAGCCTCTCCCCGATGTTACTCAATCTGTATATTGAGCATGCACTAAAGGAAACAAAAGAAAAATTCGGATAAGGTATTAAAATCCATGGAGAAGAAATAAAAACTTTGAAGTTCGCCGACGACACTGTAATTCTGTCAGAGGCATCAAATTACTTGGAAGAGCAGTTGAAAGGAATGGACAGTGTATTGACACGAGGATATAAGATGAACATCAACAAAAGCAAAACGAGGATAATGGAATGTAGTTGCATTAAGTCGAGTGATGCTGAGGGAATTAGATTAGGAAATGAGACATTTAAGTAGTTAAGGAATTTTGCTATTTGGGGAGCAAAGTAACTGATGGTGGTCGAAGTAGAGAGGATATAAAATGTAGACTGCAAATGGCAAGCAAAGCGTTTCTGAAGAAGAGAAATTTGTTAACATCGAGTATAGATTTAAGTGTCAGGAAGTCATTTCTGAAAGTGTTTGTATGGAGTGTACCCATGTATGGAAGTGAAACATAGACGATAAATAGTTTGGACAAGAAGAGAATAGAAGCTTTCGAAATGTGGTGCTACAGAAGAATGTTGAAGATTAGATGGGTAGATTACATAACTAATGAGGAGGTATTGGACGGAACTGGGGAGAAGAGGTGGCACAACATGACAAGAAGAAGGGACCGGTTGGTAGGACATGTTCTGCGACATCAGGGGATCACAAATTTAGCATTCGAGGGCAGCGTGGAGGGTAAAATAGCAGAGGGAGACCAAGAGACGAATACACTAAGTAGATTAAGAAGGATGTAGGTTGCAGTAAGTACTGGGAGATGAAGAGGCTTGCACAGGATAGGGTAGCATGGAGAGCAGCATCAGACCAGTCTCAGGACTGAGGGCCACAACAACAACAATGAGGCAATTACATAATATTCTTTTCGGAATACTCTTAGTGTTTTTCACCACTCTACATAGTTTCTTGCCAGGACTCCTGTGGTTTTTTGTCATTAGGTCACCAGATCAGAAAAACAGTGAGATAAAGGAACTACATGCTTCAGAAAGCAAATGGTGTACCAGTCTGTAAGCCTATGTGACAGTACAGATCGGACATTTTCGTACTATATCTACGGGGTATCCATTACATACGTTCCCCAACGATGGATATTTCGTGTCACGAATTTTTCTGGGTGGTAAGGTGCAACATGTAGTGAAGGCAGTTTCTGAAACTTATGGCTTCTCACTTAAGGCGAGTAAAATCCAGAATACTTAACTAAGTAAAACAAATAACATTACCGGAGAATTTGCTGTGTCATTGGACGTACGAGTAGATTATACGACCATTGCGTCACTTCACTAAAATGGCGAGGAGGAAAAACACAAAAGGACGTCAAGCTATCGAACACACAAGATCAGTTGCAGATAAATCAAATGACAGCTATCTAATTACTTTCTGGATACGGGGAACCTGCAGTGTGCTTCGAAGGACGCTGTTTACAAAATTCTGGACATCGTATTTTCAGATATTGCCAATAGATGCAGGATTTATATCAGACTAATTAAGATGGGATCTGAGTACATACACAAGAAGAAAAGAACGTACAGTTACAAACTTTTTTGTCGCGTGTGAAACTATTCATGCTCAAACATCTGACCTGGCAGATACTTGTTGAAAGAAGTGTATTTCAAGAAAATCCCGTCATAAAGTACAAAGAACCGATTTTTGGGTCGTTGTTGACGAATATTGTTCATGTCATAGCGCGTTGCTATCGTCAGAATGGAGGCTAAACTGAATTAGTAACCGAGTTAACAGATACATATTACAAGTCAGTCAGTTGTCTTGTATTTGGACATATGCACCTTAGACAGGAATAAAGGAAGGAAAACGAGAGTTTGACATCTCGTCGAGGAAGAGGTAAGCAGAAACTTAACACAAGTTTGGATTTGTTAAGAATGGAGTATGAAATCGGCCAAGGTCTTCGGCCTAAGAAAGAAGATAAACAATGGGAACAGATATTTGGACCTTGCTCCTTCAAAATGCGGTTCCAGAGTTGTACTACTGCCACGTCACTCTGTGTTTCGAGACGACATGCTTTTGCGTGTAATTTTCTGTGCCTCAGAACAACTGCGTGGAGACAGGGCACTATAAAAACACGTTTTGCTTTAACTATATATAAACATGATCTCCAGCCGAAGAAATACTAAGAAGTATTTCATTATAGTCATAAACAGAAACCCTCTTCGCCTTTGTATATCTAATCCATCTTTTTTTTCGCCTTGAACGCACACGTACTATTTAAGGGATTCATAATGACGACGTAGCGAGCAGTTGCCGCGCCGAATGCAGCAGGCAATCGCCGCCGCGGAGACGAACTTGTATGTTAAAATGGCCCCAAATAACAGCGTAGTGGCCTTGAATGACATCTCATGAGAGGTAGCAAGCACGGAGCGACAACGTAACAACGTGGATGGCCGCGGGGCTGGCCTCTGCCTTCCACTTACATCTGTAACGAGCTCACTCATTAACAAGCGACGAAAAAAGTCGCATTCTTTTGTTTAAAGCTTGCCAGCCAATGGTGTTGCAAGTACCAGATTACAGTGTGCTCCATTACATGCCGGCTTCTCGTGTTATTTCGCTAACTTATTTTAACATGCGTAACATTGGTTACTAATTAAAAACACCCGCGAAAATAGTTAGACTAAGAGGAAAAAAGATAAAGTTTGAGCACGATTAGAGCTTTATGCGGCAGACAGTTGATTGAAACTGTAATCAAATACGGGTTCTCTCAAGGTTAGTTACAAGTGACCTTAAATAAAACAAGACAGGAAATAAGACGACTATTGCTTGAAATTATTTAAGGGTTACTTTGCATTTCCGCAGGCTCTTCCAGTTTGTACGATTGCACAAGACCGTCTGAATAGCGTGACAGAACGT
Source organism: Schistocerca gregaria (assembly GCF_023897955.1). Classification (NCBI taxonomy): domain Eukaryota; kingdom Metazoa; phylum Arthropoda; class Insecta; order Orthoptera; family Acrididae; genus Schistocerca; species Schistocerca gregaria. The sequence goes on from NC_064931.1 coordinate 353,686,310, forward strand.
TCAGTATAACTTCTGCGAACCGGAAAATGATTGTTCATTCCTCTGAGAATATCAAACCAGATTTTTACATATTTGGATTACTGTGAATGCATTACTTTCGGTGATACTAAACACTAGTTTTTTCCAGAGTTGCCGGCCGCGGTGGTCTAGCGGTTCTAGGCGCTCAGTCCGGAACCGCGCGACTGCTACGGTCGCAGGTTCGAATCCTGCCTCGGGCATGGATGTGTGTGACGTCCTTAGGTTAGTTAGGTTTAATTAGTTCTAAGTTCTAGGCGACTGATGACCACAGATGTTAAGTCGCATAGTGCTCAGAGCCATTTGAACCATTTTTTTTTTTTTCCAGAGTCAGAATACGTGCATCACAATTACAATCAACAGCAGCAGAGTGAGAAAAGTTATCGTTATGGTAAAAGGTATAGCTACACCTCTGCCCACATACTTCCCCGACTGTGGTACACTGAAATTCATGATTTAGTCGCTCATAACCAGAACTGCAATTTATTTGTATCTAGAGTTAAATGTGCCGTAGTAGACGCTACACAAGACTTCCGAGAGTATTCGCAAGGGGACTGATGAGCTCAGATATTAAGTCCCATAGTGCTCAGAGCCATTTGAACCAAGTATTCGCATAAGAGACATATACCTAGCAGCACTCTTTTCTTTCACCCTGATGATGGCAGTGACTTGTCGTAACATGATTTACAAGTGACACCGAAGCCTTAGGGGCACCATTCTGAATCGTCTCTGAAACCAAGGATCGTACGTCTCACCCAATGACGCCTGTCGCAATGTCTTGTTAAAAGAAGAAATAATCTTCCAGATGCCTTTTGTGGGCAAAATGGATGCACATTATAGGGCGGTAGATTATCTATCCGTTTCTCCGAGAGAAATGATAACAGATCTCTCTCTCATGGGCCCAGTTCATCTAATGTAACAGTCCCACACACTGCAATACTTCCAGCATCCGTCTGCATGATGTATGGATGGAAAACTGTATGCATCAGTCCATGTGGTTTTTGACGTACTGGTATCACGACATCAGCTCATAGCAGTGTGAGTTATGACTCAGCAGTCCAGGAAACCTGCTTCCATGATTCGAATGTACGACTGCGGTTCTTCTACAATCAAGTCTGAGGTCCGATGAGCAAACGTACGTCTTTGAGGTCATGGCTTCTGTACTCTAAGGCGAGGAGGTGGATGCAGATGGTGTATCTGCTCCCCGATTGTCATTACTCGGCTTTTAAATGGCCTGTGATTTTCTACAAGCGATAGTCGATGGTCGACGCTATAACTTAAGTTTACATTTACACGAGTACTCTGCAATTATCAGTTAGAAGTTTGGAAGAGGTTCCATAGAAGACTTTTTAGAATATCCCTCGACCGTTTCGCTCTCGAATAGTACATGTAAAACAGTGCGAACTCTGATTTCTCTTGTTTTATTGCTACGGCAATTTCTCACTGTGAAAGTGAAACTCAATAAAATATGTCGGCATTCGGGGGAGAAAGCTGTTGACGGAAATTTCGTGAAGAGAACTCGCCGCAACGGAAAACGCCTTCGTTTTAATAATTGCCATACCAACTCGATTATCATATCCGTGACACTCTCTCCTGTATTTCTTGATAATACAAAACGTGCTGCCCTTCTTTGAGCTGTTTGGATATCCTCACTCAATCTTTTCTAGTAAGGATCCCACCCCATGCAGTACTCATTAAGTGACGGGCTTTCGGATCGTTGACACTGGAACCCGTGATAAAAACGTGATGTCCTCGACCACACATATTTTAGCCGTGGGTTCTTCGACTGTCGAAGAAAAGTGCAACTGCGTATGTTAAGAACATCCCTTCTCATTTTATCCCGGATGCCCATAGTATATAGGTATGTTTAAATGTTTTTTATTACTCCTACAGCTTATTTATCCGAAAGAATGATTATACGTTCGGATGATTTTGATTTGCTGAGGAGTTTAGTTCCCTACGCCAAACTTCGATAACATTCGTAGCCCTGTACCGCTGGTTAAAAGCATAGCATTCCGAATTTCAGTTGGTATGCTAGGATTATCCATACGCTGACTGACAATACAGTCTGCGAATTTCATGACCTTTTCTCCACTGAATCTTTCCTTCATTACTATGATCCATATTTATCAACTCTATTTAATAGAATATGTGCAGTTGCAATACACATGCAACAAACAAATCAGATTTCTTCTCCATCTCTGTATTCCTCCGTTATCCCAGTTCTTTTATTTTCTTCCACAGACATTGTTGAAGAGTAAGTCACGACCGGAAAAGGATGTTCCGGGGAACAATGTTTTCATTGCAGCCATTTCAAAATCTAACATTGTAGTACCTACCGATCACACACGCCTCGTATTTGTCAATTCAGAAGAAAAGTCTTCCATATGTATTTCGTCTTCTGTCTGGGAGCGAGGCAAATAAAATAGAAAATACCTTCGTCTTTTCTTATGTGCTTCCAATGTCTACGTGTGTTATGTACAGTTGTCTGAACTGTTTCCAACTACTGTCACATGTCCCTTAGATAAGAACAGATCCATTTTTATACAGGAATATCTCCTCTTCTTCAAAACCGAACGACCGGATTCTTTTGCTAGGAACAGACTCATCGTCAGTTTAAAAGTAAATAAATAAATAAAAAGAAAATGTTATGAATATCAACACTTAACTTTTAAAGTCTTCACTCAGTTGAATCTCCGAACTAATGCCATGGTTCTGGGTGGTCCAAATAGCTTCCTTTCTTGCTTTACACAATGCCGTCTCGTGTTTATCATAATTTGGTATATTTTTCACGAAATCTAAACTTTTATCTTGATTTACTCTTCAAAAATTTGAGAAAGTCTCTGTCTGTTCTTAGTGGACATTTTTCCTGCTGTCATGCATTCGTTTCTTAATCTGCGTACCTGATTCGTCAGATAGGCAAGAAAGTTGCTTTTTCTCCATGTCTTTGCTATTTCAAATACTTAAACAACCTCATCATTTACTCAGAAATTCACGCACAACAATTCCGTATGCACTGAGGTGACAAAAGCCTTGGGATAGCGATATGCACACACGCAGATAGTGGTTGCATCACGCACACAAGCTATAAAATAGGAATACATTTATGGAGCTGTCATATGTACTGAACTGTTTCATGTGAAGCTGTTTCCGACGTGAATATGGCCGCAGGAAGGGAATTAACAGATTTTGAACGTGGAATGGTAGATACAGCTAGAAACATGGGACGTTCCATTTCGGAATTCGTTAGGGAATTCAGTTCCACATGAAAAACATATAGGTGGAGAGCTGATAGACGGTCATCAACCTGGATGAAGAGAAGACACGCTCAAAGAGTGACTGAGAACTTATAGAACATGCACAACTAATAATTAAGTACAAACAGGAAACGAGTACTAACAGTTTGCAAATGTAGCTCTAAGCCAATACTTCATGAAGACCTATCAGTCACGAACTATGAACTAGGAAGATGAGGAAACCTGATAGCATTAAATAGTATGCAAAACTTTCAACTGCTCTGTGTATAAAGTCTAAAATGAAGGGCAAAAGCACTGATAGAGTTAAGTGTTATAAAAGTGTTTATTTTTCAGAGCATTATGTAACTGAAAGTTAGATTAGTACGGCCACCGACGACAATCATATATCCATGTAGCAGCAGACTTAGGAACAGGAAGGCTACCCAACGGGATTATGCTGAGCAAAGAGCTATCAAGGTCAACATGAACATACGTTCAGTTCCCTCAAAATACCACATAAAACCTGGCAAAGACATCCAATATCGTCAGCTCACATATTGTGGAATCACACCCTATTCCAGCCCAAGAAGAATGAAAATACAAGTAAGAAAAACAGAAGTTTCTGCAAGAAAAGAAAAGCGACCATGAAGGAGAAGAAAAAAGACCTCAGCTATAAGAATGAAGATTCACCTTCCACAGTCTTCTCCTGATATCTCAAATGTCAAATATATCAAAACGCCAATTAAAAACTCCACAACACTTGAACTTATTGCTCAGCCTATAGTATGGACACGTGGCACTTTGGCCGCAAAATAGTAAAGTCAACGCAGAAGTGCTGCTGGTCTTCATACCGCGGAAACATGGGCAAATTATCAAGAACGAGGGCCTACGATCTCTAGCAAAACCGTGATTTGTTACATCACCAACAGGATGACCCTCGTAAAACAGTACCGCCATGAAAGTCATGTTGATGTCTTTACAATCACACATTTAACTGATTGTCTACCACGAAACACTGCCAGCAAAGCTCGTACCATATTCTCCAGTTGCACTACAACTAGAACTGTTGTCATATGTCTATACATACGTCAATACCACATCAAAATAAGACACTGTGAGCTGTGACAACAGACTGTGTTCCACACAGCCCTCATTCTACAGGACCTGTATACTGCCGTCCACAAGTAAGCTCAGGAATACGCTGGGAACTGTATACTGCAGTCCACAAATAAGTGTAGAAGTACAACAGGAACTGTACACATCAGTCCAGAAAGTAGTGTAAGAGCGTAATTGTAGTACTGGTAAAAGTATATACACTCCTGGAAATTGAAATAAGAACACCGTGAATTCATTGTCCCAGGAAGGGGAAACTTTATTGACACATTCCTGGGGTCAGATACATCACATGATCACACTGACAGAACCACAGGCACATAGACACAGGCAACAGAGCATGCACAATGTCGGCACTAGTACAGTGTATATCCATCTTTCGCAGCAATGCAGGCTGCTATTCTCCCATGGAGACGATCGTAAAGATGCTGGATGTAGTCCTGTGGAACGGCTTGCCATGCTATTTCCACCTGGCGCCTCAGTTGGACCAGCATTCGTGCTGGACGTGCAGACCGCGTGAGACGACGCTTCATCCAGTCCCAAACATGCTCAATGGAGGACAGATCCGGAGATCTTGCTGGCCACGGTAGTTGACTTACACCTTCTAGAGCATGTTGGGTGGCACGGGATACATGCGGACGTCCATTGTCCTGTTGGAACAGCAAGTTCCCTAGCTGGTCTAGGAATGGTAGAACGATGGGTTCAATGACGGTTTGGATGTACCGTGCACTATTCAGTGTCCCCTCGACGATCACCAGAGGTGTACGGCCAGTGTAGGAGATCGCTCCCCACACCATGATGTCGGGTGTTGGCCCTGCGTGCGTCGGTCGTATGCAGTCCTGATTGTGGCACTCACCTGCACGGCGCCAAACACGCATACGACCATCATTGGCACCAAGGCAGAAGCGACTCTCATCGCTGAAGACGACACGTCTCCATTCGTCCCTCCATTCACGCCTGTCGCGCCACCACTAGAGGCGGGCTGCACGATGTTGGGGCGTGAGCGGAAGACGGCCTAACGGTGTGCGGGACCGTAGCCCAGCTTCATGGAGACGGTTGCGAATGGTCCTCGCCGATACCCCAGGAGCAACAGTGTCCCTAATTTGCTGGGAAGTGGCGGTGCGGTCCCCTACGGCACTGCGTAGGATCCTACGGTCTTGGCGTGCATCTGTGCGTCGCTGCGGTCCGGTCCCAGGTCGACGGGCACGTGCACCTTCCGCCGACCACTGGCGACAACATCGATGTACTGTGGAGACCTCACGACCCACGTGTTGAGCAATTCGGCGGTACGTCCACCCGGCCTCCCGCATGCCCACTATACGCCCTCGCTCAAAGTCCGTCAACTGCACATACGGTTCACGTCCACGCTGTCGCGGCATGCTACCAGTGTTAAAGACTGCGATGGAGCTCCGTATGCCACGGCAAACTGGCTGACACTGACGGCGGCGGTGCACAAATGCTGCGCAGCTAGCGCCATTCGACGGCCAACACCGCGGTTCCTGGTGTGTCCGCTGTGCCGTGCGTGTGATCATTGCTTGTACAGCCCTCTCGCAGTGTCCGGAGAAAGTATGGTGGGTCTGACACACCGGTGTCAATGTGTTCTTTTTTCCATTTCCAGGAGTGTATTTAACCAAGTTATCCAAGGAAAAAATTGTCTTCTACAAGTGTGAAGAAACGTTATCTCAAAGTCATCTGCATTTGAGTGTATATTTTATTCTCTTCCTATGCAAATTAATACTGTCACGCTCAAAGTATGATGTATAATATATCATTTGAACCGTCTGGTCGAGGAGGTGTTAAAATGCATTGTCACCTTACAGGTTCTTCATTCACAGAAGATCAACCCGGCCTTCATTTTCAGTCAGTCACCCTTGCGACCGGCAGAAATGCAACCCTCGGAGTCGAATTTCTCTTCACAGCCAGACGGCTGCAAACTCGCAGCAGTGGAATCCAAGGGTGGCCATGGCAGTAGCCATTTCATTGTATTCACCAGCTATTAGTAGAACTGACTTACCAGTAATGCAACTACAATTATTGACCTCTGAGGGTGAATGGAAATGAGACGAGGGTTTTATAAGAGGCGATTACGTGATACCCTGAACTGATTGTTCTCTCGTTTTCTGAGCCTCTCAGCGCTCTTGACTGGCCTAATGTTTAACTTCAGGGCTCTACATCGTTCCTTTATGCCATGTTTCCAGCCTTAAGGGCATTCTTGCGTCAACCTTTGGTGGAGTTACTACATACAGGGTCGTTACAGAAGAGTGTAGCGTCTGCTCGGCACTGTTGTCAAAGTGCTGAATCAGGTGTTCCTGGTGTCCTCTCTTGCACATCATGCAAAAGTAAGGTCCCCCTCTGTCTGTACTCAGCAAACTCAAAGGAAGAGGAAGTGACGTCAGAGGCATTGTATAACAAGAGTGGAGAGTAATAATGCTAGAAAGATTTAAAGAGACGCAAGTAACCTAGTGAAGTAAAATGAAGCGTCGTAAAATATGTATGTAGGTGTGTATTATGGAAGTGGAAAGAATATTGGTTTGTGCAAGAAAAGTTTGCAGTTATTTCTTCCCTCACATCTCATACGGAATGAGGTAAACATATGCTATTGCTACGGCGCAAAAGAGTGACAAAAGCTGTGAAAATCACTGGTGCAGACAAGACAGTGGTTTTGATGGAGTGCATACAGATTATGCAGATGAAATTATTCTTCAAAATTGTAGTATTGTTTTAAAAACGTGTCTTTAACTACCTAAGAATGATGACTCTCTAGTAACTGATTTTGGGGAACAAGTATATATTACCTGATTAGTAGCAACGGAAGAGGGTAAACGTACTGAACTTACTCTTAAATATATGTTTAAAAATCCGTACAGTTAGAACTAGTCATAATGACTTTGAAATTCACGCAGAATATGGGTAATACACTAACGCCACCGAAGTGTTGGATACATATGAATGAAAATAATGCAGCGAGAAGAGTCGTAAGACATTTGTAAAGGGCAAAGGTTGAAATGAACAGAAGTTTTATGAAAAGTAATACACATAATTACGTTCAATGATTAAAGAAAAATAATTAAAGAAAATTAAAGAAAAATAATTTCGTTCAGAGACTTTGAATTTACAACATAACTTTAGTGAAATACATATTCTTCTTCTGAAAATCTGTAGTGGTGACCAGAATGTTCAGGGAAGATTGATTGTGTTACCTTCCTTGTGTTAGCTATAGTATTAAGTAGTGAGAAGGTGATGCTAGAGTGTAACTAATCCTCCTAAAATGTGATATAAATAAAACCTTAGGCGATACTGTTTGTTGATGGGAGCAAGGGGGGTGGGGGTGGGGGGAGCAAGGCGGTTTTTGGACCATTTTGTTAGTGCAGGTTGCCTACATCACGGGCAGGTAAGCTCTCAGGAGCAAACCTATTGTTCTCCTTTGATTGACAGGCAAGTTTGACTTATTAGAATAGCCCCTCTCACTCTTATCTCTTTGATTGACTACTTAATTAAATTGGTCAATTAATTAACCTAACGCTCCTCCCCCCAAAATGGCGGGAAGTTCAAATTCCATCAGGACAATGCAACACACCACAGCAACCTCCACCAAACTAAGAAAATGACGGTAAAAAGGGGCACTTGAGCTACCTCCACATACCTAAGTTATCCGACGGCCATCTCTTCCTAGGTAATGGTGGGAACAGAACTTGGCCTGTGCTGGGTATGCTGGACATATGTCTTTACATAAATAGTATTTATTTAAACAATTTCAGGCAGTACCATCAATCAGAGTGTCCACCCCAAGGACTGGAGTCCAACCGTCCTACTACACAGTACTGCCACCAGAGAGCACTGTCATCCCTCGTGTGACATAATACAAGATGGTGGTCTGGGCGGGGAGAATGGCGGGATTATGACTCAGTCTGTTCCGTGTTCTAGAATTGCTTGTAAATGTAGCACAGCTGCCAACATCTATCACAAATGCACTGATCGTGAGGCATAGTATAGCACTGTACTCAACTGTATCCAGTCGCCTCTACACCACATATTCCATATTACAGAGCATCTTCTCTGTTTCCTTTATGTCTGTGTATGTGTGGGGTGCTACAGCAAGAGGGATCCGAGAAAACGTCGACATGGAAGCGAAGGGAATCAGGGAAACAGTCATTTTTTCCGTCAAGGTGGCATTGTATTGTATGTCTTTTCAGGTAACAGTGATACACGCGAGTTGACTACTCTATCTGACACTTTTAAGGAAGGCAGAGAACCATGTGCTTATAAACTTACATGCATCTGCGTTAAGGATGACGTAGAGTGGACGGGGTGATCGATTGAGATGCAACTGTAACGAGGTACGATTTAATGGCAGACTGATGATGCATTGTAGAGAGGGAGGGAAAAGTTGTTGCAGGTCATTAGACCACATTTTCCCGATGTTCTGTCAGGGTGCATGATTTTTGTGACATAGCCTGCGTTCGACTCGTACATTACCACATGTTCAATATTTGACTTAGAGCACTGTCTACTTGCGAACGTTAACAGTAAACCTCTCCACAATCAGAGGACTTCCATCTCATGTCTGATGAAACGTGACGCATTCCGCTAAATGAACGAAGATATTTATGGGATGTACTCCACCCCCTTGTCATATCTGGGGTGTAATATCGAGACTTCAGTTTCATAAATAACTTAACGATAGGTGTTTGTGAGACACTGCAATAAAAAAAATGGTTCAAATGACTCTGAGCGCTAAGCGACTTAACTTCTGAGGTCATCAGTAGCCTAGAACTTAGAACTAATTGAACCTAACTAACCTAAGGACATCACACACATCCATGCCCGAGGCAGGATTCGAACCTGCCATCGTAGCGGTCGTTCGGTTCCAGGTTGTAGCGCCTACAACCGCACGGCCACTCCGGCCGGCACAATGCAATCCCCATTTATACATCTGCTTGAGAGGTGTGCTATTTACAGAGTTAGTGGCGGCATGACTTGTAATTTCACATGTCGAACGGCGCTGCGATGCGTTTTACTGTTTCCTTGTAAGAGGTATTCTCTGTTACTAACGATAATTTTATAATGGACTGATGTGGGCATAGTATAATTTCTGAAACATGCTCTGATGTGAACAGTGGACGCTATACATCTCTGGAAAGCTACAAAGTATCACACAGAGCCACTGTTTTAAGGAAGTAGTTTTTTCGTTTTTCAGTTTGTTACCATAGTTTATCGTAGAGAATCCTGCAAGAAGGATGTATCGCATGCGCTGGAAATATATTTCTTACATTGGAATATTAACAACGCTGCATTCCACACGACTGATAGGTCGGAAACTGAAGCAATCTAACATTATAGCCTGTTTTAAGTGATGAACTGTGTAGCCTTAGGAGTGTGTGTGTTTACGTTCCCTCTTACCAATACCCTCCTGGTACTGTCCCCAAACACTGGAACAATACTTTGAAATTTATATTGTAGTTGATTTACGTAAAATGCTTCGAACTCCATCCATCTGGAACTCCATCATGCATAAAAATCACCCGTCTCTTGTTCTTCTTAACCACTTGCTATTACAGCTAACCTCCTTGACATGGGCGCGTCTGGAGAAACGTTGTTCACTTGGATGGGTGAGGACTCGGCAAGCTCCATTCATTCACGAGATGCGGAATGTAGCGGTCTACTTCTGGTCAGCTGCAGATTAAATCGGTAACGGTGCTACAGAGCGGGTTGGTCAAACAAAGTCAGAGCGATGGGTCTTTCACTCTCTAATTTTATCCATGGCTTAGCTATGATGGTGAAATTGGGAAACATACTGTCAGATCATTGGTCTGTGTTGAAATTACTGCAAAATGGTTAAAATTGTTCGCACTATCAACTGTGATGCTTATTATTATATTACATCGACTGGGTATTTTCCATCCAATCCATCCACTGGTACACTGTTGGTTACCACATAATTATTGACTGACATCGCTTGTTTGAGTTGGAGAAAGAGTTTTGGTGGAAAGCCAACATCATCTGGGGATGGCTAGCACCGAAACAGTGATTGCGTAGACGACTGAAATATGAGGAATGGAATGCAGAGCCATCAGCTATTTCGTCCAAATGAGTTTAAATGTAGAGGTCGTGAATCACCTTTGGACAGTAGGTTGCAAAATCTCCACAACGCCGCCAAACTGTTCCAGTTTCCTTATGGTGAAGCTGTCTTTTACTTAAAATCATCTAGTGTGTGTGGCGTGTTATGGTAGCATCAGTAGCCACATGTCTTATACCGTGCAACATCTAGTTTTCTGTGAGAAGCAACGAATCACAACCTGTTAATGTCAAAAATGGTTCAAATGGCTCTGAGCACTATGGGACATAACTTCTGAGGTCATCAGTCCCCTAGAACTTAGAACTATTTAAAGCTAACTAATCTAAGGACATCACACACATCAATGCCCGAGGCAGGATTCGAACCTGCGACCGTAGCGGTCGCGTGGTTCCAGACTGTAGTGCCTAGAACCGCTCTGCCACAACGGCCGGCCTGTTAATGTCAATTTAGAACCTGACATACACCTTGAAGTCGCGGCGGAAAAAAACAAAATATATGGCAGCACACAAAACGTGTTACAGCAGAAAAGCAAAACAATGTTTCGAACAACGACACAGGGTCAAAGGCAGGGTCTCTTCGACTTATAGTATCGTTTGTCGGTTATGGTAATCCTCCTAGAATACAGGCGACGCACCTTTACACTGGTCCATGCAATGGATCAATAGTTGTACATTTAATAAGATCGTCACATGTGCTCTATGCCGGGAAGCAGATTAGATCTTGCGGCTAGTGATGGGTTAACGAACATGTGCACTTGCGGATTATGTTGTTTTACGATGTTTGAATACGTGTGCTCGCACTGTGTAACAACTTCACAACTGTATTTCACAATATTGACAACGAATTGAAAATGTGTAAGCTTACATTAAGTTGACTTTGCTTAAAGCCATAATATCACCACTTGATAATTGCCTAAGACCGAGACTGAAACAGTGTAATAAAAACTTATAACAGTCACTGCTGTGAAGATGACGTCCATCAAAAATTTGTCAATTGTCTGATATAAGCCAGACGTATAACCTTCTGTATGAGAAAGGAAATACTAAAATCCCGACTAGAGCCAGGTTATGTCTGTCACAAGCCAGAAAAAATGGGGAGTGATTGAGGAGTAACACCTCTTTAAAAATCCTTGGTTTAGCTGGCCCGGCTCATAGTACCTTGTGAGAGCCCCTGCCAGGGTGACGGTGAAGATGGTCAACGGTTTTGAAGGCGGCAGACGACAACCATGTTCCAGCGGTGTATTAGGCAGATGAACTATCTTTAGCAGCGTCTGTTCTTCAGAGAAGCGACTGCGAGGGGCGCCTGACTCCAGAGGAGCGGCCTATTATCGAGCTCTGGTGCTTACAACCTCTGTTCTATTACTAGGATGGATTTGACCAACCCACACTAGTTTGAACAACCAAGCATCATGGAATGACGTCATGAAAACAACACTACCCCACGTAGTACCTCTTTGAGGGAATTTACCACTCTTAGGAGTGCAATCACGCCTATGGGTTCTGGGGAGCCTGAACATAGATGCTTTGAAGACACGACTACGCATAAAAAATTCAAGTCAAAACAGAACTACTATTTTGGAACTTTTAACGTCAACTCTCGGCAGAAAGTTAGGAAACACAAAGAATTCACGATGATGATGGAGAAACATGACATAAACATCTTGACCATACAAGAAAGATCGGAGGACGCAACGGACGTTGAAGGTTACAGGATATATAAAGGAAAAATGGCAGTCAAAATAGGTAGGAACATGCCTGTACTTGGCACAGCTTTTGTTGCCCGTAAGAAGTTAGCTCAATCGTGGAGTTCTTCAGCCCTTCTGAGAGACTTTCTGTCCTAACTATAGGGGCCAAGTTCCGACTTTACAGTTGTAAAGCCTGAGGGCTTGTATGCGTCCGAAACTTTGACCAGCTGAACGGCTGGAAAAGAGAGGGCGTAGGATATTAAGGAAAATCCTAGATAATAGATGGGTTGATGGTCAATGGCGAATGAGAGCAAATGAGGACTTGTACAGCAAGACAGAACCTATCACAGCATCCATTAAGAAGAAACGATTTTTATTGTACGGTCATCTCATGAGGATGGACGGCGACCGAGTAACTGAAAGAATATAGAGTTTCATCCAATCTAAGAAAACAAGGCCAAGATGGTTCGAAGAATGTGAAAAAGATCTTAGGCAGATTGGCATCTCAGATAGAGAAACTCCTGACAGGAACAAATTTAGAAGACTGGTGAACGACTACCAAGGTTTTAAAATGTCATCAACGTCCAAAAGACGGAGAAGACCATTATCCGAAGAGCATAAACAGGCACTTCTTGGTGGGCTCAGAAGATACTGGCAGGAAGTCAAAGTTGGAACAAGAACAAGACCTAGACACTAAAATGAAAATGGTTGTTACCACGCAGTCCATAGAGGCTAAACTAGATGAAAATAAATAAATAAAATAAAATCAAGCTTTGAACTAGTTTCCTTTTTCCATCATTCTCGAAAATATGAGGCTTGCTTTTATACATAACGACTTGTTACATAACTGAACCACAAATAGTGCAGAGTGAATTTCATAGCAAGGCTTTCTAAAAGGCTTCCATATTGAGAAGACCATTGAAATGTACACTGACCTTAAGTCATTAGACAATGGTATATTCCGTGATCTGTCTAAGGCGTTTGACTGTGTAATTCACAACATTCATTAAAGTAAATTACAGCATTATGATGTAATAGGAAACGCCACTAAATGGTTCAAACCGTGTCTGTCTTGCAGGAAACGAAGGATATCAATATGAAGGAGTAATGTATTACTCTAACAGTCTATATCCAATTGGAAACTAATTATATCTTAGGACCCTTACATTTTACAGGGTGATTACAATTAAAGTTAAACTTTAGAAATGCTGTAAAAATAACACCAGCGGTCAGAATGGCGTCAAATTGCAACGGAATATTAGCGAATAAAGGGGAAAACGTATGACAGAAGAGGAAAAGCAGTGTCAAAATGATCAATAGATGCCGCTGTACGTGTCAGAACACGTAAATGAAAACACCTGTCATGCGCAAGACCCATCGAAGTTGGTGTAAGCACGCCGGGTATACAGCTTTTCCTCCTTTCGCGTCTGCGACGTTCGCCATGACTCTCTCAATGAAAAATCGCGCTTTCCTTGTAAAGCTGTATTACAAGAAGGATGGTTGTGCACACGTCGCTATGCAGACGGTCTGCACACTGAAGGATTTCAAAAAAGGCGTTGGTCTGACGACTGCCGCGGGCTGGAGAAATTGATTCGGAAATTCGAAAAGACGGTTTCTTTTAGTGTGCAGCCTGGTAGAGGGAGGAAACGAATGGATTCGGCGTCAGCGGAAGCAGTGGACACGGCAATGCAGGAGGATACGATTGGTGGTGTGCGTAAAATCCTACGAAACATGTTATTTTCTATCCATTCAAAACTACCCATGTGGATGAGTTGCTTCCTGTTGACCTACCAGCAAGAAAGACCCTTGCTTTAGAATTTCTTGCTCGCATGGAAGTGGACAGTGATTGGCCTTGGAAGATTTTGTGGACTGACGAAACCCACTTCCATGTGACAGGCTATGTTAATACGCAGAACTGTCGAATATGAGCAACGGAAAATCCACATGCAAATCAACCAGTACCACTTCATCCTGGAAAGGTCACTGTGTGGTGCGGGTTTATGGCACCATTTATAATAGGGTCATATTTTTTCGACGAGACATGTGCTTCCGGTCTTATTACTTTTACCATCACTGGTAAGCGCTATGAGTGTCTTTTGCGCAACCACGTCATTCCAGCCCTCCAACAGCGTGGATGTGTGGATGGGATCATTATCATGCAAGATGGCGCAACTCTGCACATGGCACATCCAGTTAAGCAGCTGCTGAAATGCCATTTCGGAAATGCTAGAATTATCAGTCGCCATTTCCCTGCAGCCTGGCCTTCCCGATACTAGACCTTAATCCGTGTGACTTCTGGCTGTGAGCCTATCTGAAAGATGTTGTGTTCATTGTTCCGGTTGCAAACTAAGCTGCATTGAAGGCTAGTATTAGGCAAGACATCGTGATCGTTACCCTGGAACTTCGATCAATTGTGGAACATGCCGTTTCTCGATTCCAACTTGTTCAAAATGTTCAAATGTGTGTGAAATCGTATGGGACTTAACTGCTAAGGTAATCAGTCCCTTAGCTTACACACTACTTAACCTAAATTATCCTAAGGACAAACACACACAGCCATGTCCGAGGGAGGACTCGAACCTCCGCCGGGACCAACCGCACAGTCCATGACTGCAGCGCCTGAGACCGCTCGGCTAATCCCGCGCGGCTTCAACTTGTTGCAGAAAACGGTGACAGCATACTGAACATATTTTGCGCCAGTCACACAGGTATTAATAATGAGATTTGATTTTGATTGAATCTTTTTATGCGGTCTTTGGCGTCAGGAAAATTAAAAACCGATGTGAATGGTGTTTTTTATATGGTTTTGGCAAGAGGACAATTGAAATCTGATGTGAGTGATGCTTTTTATGCAGTTTTTGGCCTCAGGATAATTATAAACCGATTTGGATGATGCTTTTTATGTAGTTTTTAACCTCAGGACGATTAAAATCAGATGTGACTGATGCTTTTTATACGCTTTTTGGCCTCAGGACAGTTAGAAGCCGATGTGAGTGATGCTTTTTATGCAGCTTTTGGCCACAGTACAATTAAAAACAGATTTTTCCCATCCAATGTGGTACGACCTTGCTATGGTGGATGGGCTAACGTACCTAACAGTATCACACCTGTGCACCCACGCACACTGAGTAGTACAGTTTGTTTAACGTCGAACATACACCTTAGGCATTGCTGTATGATTCATTTGTCATTTATAGTCGACCCCTGCTAAATTATGATGCTTACAGCGCCATCTATTGCTATATTCTGTAACTGTTTTATTTCTTCTGCCATACCTTTTCCCCCTTCTCCTATAATATTCCGTTGCAATTTGACGTCATTCTGACGAATGGTGTTATTTCTACAGAGGTTTGAAAATTTAACTTTAATTATAACCACTACGTATATTATTGAGCTTTCATCAATAACGTTTGCAAGTTTTCTGTTCATTTACAATTCAATTTTTTTCCCATTATACATATTTTATTTTTCATAGATCACGATATTAAATTTACCATGCTTTGTGTACGTCTACTATAGTAAGCTACGATTAGTCAAAATAAGCTCTTTCAGCGATCTGTTTGGCTGTCCACTACAGCACTTCTCGATTTAGGAAGTCGGTTTTGGATATTAGCCACTGCGAAGCCTTCACGGTTCTGAGACCACGGAGTGCTCTAGTTTTTGAATGTGCAATCGTCATTCTAGTGCAGTTTTTCGTCGAATGTTGTTCTGTTTGACTTGTAAGGAAGGCTGACTTTGACTTACCTTGCCCTGAGCCTAGCCTTAATGTTTACAGTGAAAAATAAATTAGATGTGATCTTTTCAGTTGCCTAAGGGGCTCAGCATTTGTTTGCTGAGTACGGACTTGGCGACTGCGAGGTTCCTGAGCTGGGGACTTGTAAGCTCCGCCAGTCCTCTGCCACCGTAAGCTCTGTTCATGCTTCAGCGACCACTGTACGGCGCGGCGGTGGAACATTGTGTCACAGGGAACGGGGATCTTGACTTCACCGTCTGGATAGCGAGCATGGACTAAACCTCTATAAAAAAAAAAACCTCAGTCTCAAGGTGTGCTGCGCGCAGATGACATGCATGGCTGTTGAGGTGGAACAGTCGTTAGCGGGCAACGTCTGGGAAACCTGCCTCACCTTAGTTGTACAAGGCTTACTCAGGCACGCGGGGCTCTGTCTGAGAGGACCCTTATTTCCCCAGTTACTCGTAGGATCGAGATGGAACCCTTGAATTCTTCTTCTTGTCCTCCCAGCGGTAAGGGTGTACTGCATGGGAGTACTCACACCCATTCATCAAAAAGAATGAGGGAGGGCATTCCTCCTGATAATCAAATTGTTGTCAGTAATGGGACTCAAGGAATCATGAATCACAATGTCTTTGCAGTGATCAAGAGGAAGGAGAGGACGTTTGGAAAAGTGTCCCCCTTCTACATTCATAAAGGTTTAAAAGGGCTTGCTCGTACCCTAAAGTCTATTAAGCGGTGGTGAGATGGTTCCTTGCTGATAGAGACTTACGGGGCTAAGCAGGAGGAACTACTTAAGAAGTCACTAAAATTGGGTGACTGCGTCATCATTGCTGGGTTGCATAACTCCCTTAACTCCAGCAAAGGTGTGGAAACCTGCCGTGATATTGTGGACATAGATATTGCTGAACTTAAAAAAGACTGGGCACCACAGGGGACGATAAGATGTGGAACAAAGGACACGTAAGAACAATGGAGAGACCACCTTTATTGTGACCAATTCTCCGATGCTATCTGAACACATCATGGCAGGTTTCCTCTGACTTAGGGTTAGGCCCTATGTACATAACCCTATGGGCTGCTTCAAATGCCAGCCTTTATGTCCATACAATGCAGAATTGCAGAGGCGAAGCGACTTGTGAGAAGAGTAGAAAGGCAGCCCGTTAAGCTATGGCTGACTGTCCATCTCCAGCAGTCTGCATTAACTGCTCTGGGAGCCACCCAGTCTGGAGCTGAACCAACCCTGTTTTTGTAGAGGAACGCATAATTCACGAACTCAAAGTGACCAAGCGGATCCCCTATGCATTAGCCAAAAAGGGCTATCAAGCCATGAAATCCCCTGTCATTGCCACTTCTTATGCTTATTTTGTGCATAAACCTGATACTAAGGTCGACGCTTCGACTCAGACGACGTCCAATGTACCATTATCCACCACTAGCACCAGTAGTGGCACCTACATGTGACAAAGCAAAAGTGAAAGATATAGCAATCCAGGCAGCTACGACAGAAGAGACCAGTAATGGTTCCACAGTGCATACCCGAAGCCACCCCAAAAGCAGAGTTCTCCTCAACACCAACTTTTTTCTAAAAGTGGCTCTAACCGCACCATTTCCCCCAACATTCTTGCTGGAAAAGGGAGCAGGAAAAGGACGTCAACATTCGGGCCAAAAGCTGACCTGGGCACCATCAGACGTCGTTCTGGCACGTCTGACTGATGATGGGGGCATCATGGATTTTGAGGCATCATCAACAGACCCAGTCAGTTCCACCACCTCGCCTCGCTCTACGAGCATCTTACAACCCCACAGCAAAGATTGGGGTAAATCAAGATCTCATTGATGAAATGGCTCACATACTCCAATGGGATATAAATGGATAAAGGACTCATTTAGAGGAACTGAGACTCCTTGTACAGGACAGGTCCTTCTGCTTCTACGTTCAAGAAGCTCATTTTAAAGTTACTGACACACCTGTACTTGGAGACTATCGCCTTTAGAGAGAAAAGACCTTACTGGACACAGGGCAAAAGGTGGGTTCGCATTGTCTGTAAAGGACACTTTTCACATCTCACCTATTCCCTTCACAACAGCACTACAAGTGGTTGCTGTTCGGATAGTGGCTCATGTTGACATCACAGTGTGCTATGTGTACTTACCGCCTCGTGAGCCTCTTCTCAGTAGGGTGCTCACCCATCTTCTTGATGAACTGTCCTATACCTTTCTCCTTTTAGGTGACTTCAGTGCACACAGTGCATGAAGAGGTTCTAACACCAGTTGCCCCGAGGGTCAGGTACTTCAGGGTCTGGTACACGCAGCATATCTTATACTGCTGAACATGGGTCAAGCTACATATTTTAGCACTGCTACAGTTTCGTCTAAAACCATAGACCTCTCCTTCTGCTCACCTGCTCTTGCAGACACTGTTCAGTGGGCAGTGGGGGATCACTTTCATGTTAGTGACCATTTCCCTATATGAATCCATTTACCTAATGGACCAGACCCCAAAAGGAAGTCACCGAGATGATTGTTCAAAAAGGCTAACTGGATGCTTTACTGGAAGTTATCTGTTTTTGAGCAATGTGACGGCTTCCAGGACTGGGTGGATCACATTGCAGCTGTGATTCACCATGCCGCTGATGTATCCGTCTCAAAGTCTATGGAAACGCCTAGGAAGAGGCTCGTCGCTTGGTGGAATGATAAGTATCGTTTTGCATTCTGGCACAGGAGGCAAGCTATGTGAATGTTCAATCTGTGCCCTACAGATGAGAATCTTGCAAACTTTCGAATGGCTCGTGCAAAGGCGAGGAGAATAATTAGGGAGAGTAAGCAGAGGTCTTAACAAGAGTTGCTGAACTCCATCAGTAGGTTCATACCCGCAAATAAAGTATAGGAAGCCATCAGGAGGATTTCAAGGCACAACTCTGGACAGCCAATAGCAGCCGCACAAATACAGGGGTCTCTTGTAACACCGAGGGACATAGCTCAAACAGTGTCTGAATCATATAAATCGTTTCTAGCCGATTCTCACCAGGATCCCACCTTCCGTCGCTACCAGGAGGCACAGGAGAAGGCTGATGTAGATTTCCGTTACATCCAAGAATACAACCAGCCCTTCTCTCTGTGGGAGCTGCATTCTGCATTGTCAGTTGCTTGTGATACGACCCCTGGAAACGAGCTGATAACCTACTGCATGTTGCAACAGTTGGACCGACGGTTGAAGAAGGTCTTCCTTCAGCTCTTCAATAAAATTAGGATAATTGGTGACTTTCCCAACTTGTGGAAAGAATCTGTTTTAATCCCAGTTGTAACACCAGGGAAGGATGAGACAGACCCCAGTAGTTATGGCAGTATTAGCCTGACAAGCTGTTTAGGAGAGACACTAGAGCGTATCTTCAATGATTGCTGTCAAACGTGCACAGCACATTTAATGTCCATTGCGTATGGGTATTCAGAAGTCCTGACCTTCATGATCCACATTTTATTTCTTTGCACATTAACCTAATGTTACATGTAATCTACGAAATTCTTGTACTAACTGGTGCATTTTGTTCTGCTGTTACTTGTTTTTCCTGTGCCTTTCAGACACATTACTTCTTTCCTGGGTTCACGGTACTAGTCACTGCAAAAAATAAATAAATAAATAAAATTAAAAAAAATAAAAAAATAAAAAAAACCTCAGCTCGCAATATTTGTGGTGGGTCATACAAATAACATCAAATTACAGGGAAAATATCTAACTTGCTGTGAAAATAAAATCAGGATATTAGACGGTATTCTTTACACTTAAATTTCAAAATCTGGGGTTTATTGAGGGTGATTTTTCATACCTCCAGGAGGCAGAACTGGCAACGTGGTGGACCGCTTTCTATGCTGTAGATAGGTGTTATAGCAGTAAAAATATTTTGTCCGTCCAGTGTTCACTAAATCAATACTCCAATACGTTCATTGCATCATTCTTAATCAATCACATTATTGCACATTATATGCACAGGGATGGATGAGCTGGTAATGGGCTTCATTTCTTTTCGTAAACTAACATCACACATTATTCCAATCACACTCTACTCAGCCAAGACTACTGTATGCTTAACTCGAAGTTAATCAACATTTGATACCATATAAAGAAATAAATCAACGTTGATACACTCGGACGTTTCAGTGACAGTAACAGTTATGAAGAGTCTTATGACGAAGGCAGCAACACCCCTCATCTGCGTAGTTGGCTGAACGTAACACTACGTGCAATGTTTTTCTCGTCTGAAATAAGTCCAAGGAATTCAAAATGTTTGACTGCATTGATTATTTGCTCATCATTACGTATTAATGAGATTACGCTTTCACAAGAGTTATATGTCAAGAAGAATATACTATTTCGTTTGAGCGACGATGTGTTCTTTGTAACTCATAAACTACAGTTACCTCTTTGGCTACGTGATTTACATTACATGCCATGACATAAAAAATGGTTCCAATGGCTCTGAGCACTATGGGACTCAACATCTTAGGTCATAAGTCCCATAGAGCTTAGAACTACTTAAACCTAACTAACCTAAGGACATCACAAACATCCATGCCCGAGGCAAGATTCGAACCTGCGACCGTAGCAGTCCCGCGGTTCCGGACTGCAGCGCCAGAACCGCACGGCCATGCCATGACATAGTTTTGTAGATATCCGTTCAAGCTGTATGTATGGCACAGGTCTTAAAATGTACAGTTTTGAGACTATTAAGTGGGCCAACAACCCTACGTATACTATTTCCTTCAGACAATCCTCTACCTCGATCTAGTTCAATGATATTATTTATGCATCGTGACCAGAAATACCACTGCTGTTTTGCTCATCCTGAGCATTTCAACTTTACGATCTATTAAGGCATTACTGACAGTGCTACAGTTTCCCCACACTCTGACTGTGAAGCATACTGTATCACGTTTTAGGACTCATGTCGATCAATTAACATTTCTTCCCCTGAAGATTTACTTAAGTATTCGATGACTACGATTAGCACTTTTATTGCTTGGGTAATTTTACTCACCGTTAAAGTAATACACATTCAGTGGTCGTACGTTGTATTCCATTTAATGCCCTTTAAATACGAATATGCTTATCATATAAACAGAAGCTTCTTCAGAAACTAGATCCGGAATTACTCCTACGATATCCATAGAGATGTGGGCTTATATCAAAAGTGGGTTATATTTTTACTGAGACGCAGTAAAAGGAGCTTTGTAGCTGCAAGAGCCTGAATTTATGTCCAGGAGGCTTAGGTCGAAATGGCCTTCTGCCCTTATTCTGTTGCGGATGAGCAGTTGTACAGCGAGTGATATCAACAGCGAGCAGTTCTTCTCTAAGCCACCTCAGGTGCTTGGGCAACATAATAATGTAACTAAAGTTTATATTCTCAATATTTATTGGTGTTTTATTAGTAGCCGCTCAGTAGTACACGACTTCTGTTTTCCTCTTGTCATTTTTATATGTTACTAAAAACACCAAATATTTGCAGTTTTTTTCTCTCCCATGAGCCAAACCTTCCCATTTCTAAGACATGTCAGAGGTAGCTCCTCTCGTACAGTTAAAAGCACATTGATTTATTTAACAGATGTAGCATTTTTCCAGTACGATATGTCTCAGAGCTTCGCTATAAAAAGAGCACTCAATTCACGATTAATATACAACAACACTGATTTTTTTTTGGTTGTGGCTGTTTTTATTACTTTAAACGACACGCTACTGCTAGTACTCTACTCATCATTATCACCATTAAAGAAATATTAAGATAATTTTTTTAAATGTCCTTTAAACACAGTTTTCAGATTACTATACGTGGCCAGTTAAAACTACTCATGTTTGCCGATTAGAGCAGTATATTCGTCTCCAAGTTCAAAACCTATGCACTAAGCAGTATTAAATTATCTCATATACGGATCATTTAAATGAGACACAAACAAATCCTGTGAGGCTGTATGTGTTACTCGGATATGTGATAATAGCGTAGACAAGCTGTCGATGTTACCCAACCACAGTGATCAAGTGAATTTCCATAGACAACTGGGCTATTATTACTGACATCTGAGGTGTGTGTGAAGGTTAGTTCAGGCTGGTGCAGCGTCACGTTTATGCAAGGAACTGGTGATAGCAAAAGAAATTTATCGTCGAGTGAAAGCAGTATAAGAGGTAGCGTGCTTCAGATATAGGACTGCCTTTTTGTGGTGTGTTCAGGAGTAGCTGACAGTACTACCCTCGCCGTGCACTACAGCCTGAAACGTGTCTCATGTGGACGCGTTAGTCAAGGAGGACTACCGATCTACTTTAAGTGTCCTTTCAATTGCTGTCAACATCAGCGTGGAATCCACACAGAAGATACTGCGTTGGAAATTAGAGTCGATAAGGTTATACGGTGTGAACACCCCTACAAATCTGAAACGGCAGAAAAAACTGGCCCATAGGGTTGTATATGGAATATCTGACCAGACACCAGACGGAAGCGAGATAACGCTTAGAAAGCATTAGAGCTATGCAAGAAACTTGATATACATATTTGCCACCGACAACAAAAGGAGCTATGTACGAAATATGATGTCAGCACTGCCGACAGACAGTAAAAAGAAAATCTCAGGTATGTTGGCATCGACCCTCACCCTGGCCAAAGCAGGCACAGTCACTGGCCTAGTACTACCATTACTACTACTAAATCCATAACTTGTGAACACTAGTCTACGTTTCATGTAAACAACTTAGTACAATCCGTACATTCTACACTCTACACAGAGCAGATGAATTCGATCCCATTTTCCTTACAATTTTAACGTGTAGCTTATGGTGGTTTCTGCTGTGACGTGATCCTGACTGATCACTCACGCGACATGCATTTGGCACAAATTCCTCTTGTTATCAAGCTCTAAAAGTACACACGCAGCAGAAATATTTCAGATACGATCGTTGTATGTTGCTTGTGTTGGTTTATGAGATAAAATATCATGCAGCCAAGTTTAGGACATTATGAAATATGTTAGAGAGATGGCCTTTCTTTCTCTTTATTATTTTGGAACGAAATTAACGCATATAAAGTTCTCTCAATTAAAATCATGATATACATCTAAAAATATAATACTGTGATTGGCATATGTGTGAGGAAAACGCAGTATTTTCATTTGCAGCAAGATGATCATTCTCCATGCACGGAGTGTTTGGTTCTTCATTACAGATTAAACCATTGTAAAAATAAGAATTTTTAACAAACGTATGAAAAACGTTAGTCGTAACTTCTGCAAATTTCTAGCACTCTGCTAGCTGATTTATAGTCCCATTTCGTTACTTTTCAAAACATTTATTCACCGTTTGTTTTATTTGAAAGACACGAGATTAAAAAAAAAGTGATATAAGATATCCTCCTACGATGAATTGCAGTAGCATATAAGAAGCTACACCTGTTCGTCGAAAATCAGTTTGTCGTGTGTCGTTGCAAGAACCTCGTATAGCGTCAAATATTAACATTGTTTTTGAGATCTGACACCGTCTGATGAGCGTCATTCTCATCAACGTCTGTCGAAGTTGCCAGAAGATTACAAGGACTGCACTCATCGAAACGTCACGGAATTTTGAAACGTAAGCAGTGTTGCCCATCATCATGCTACTGCTAGTCATTTGCGTGCAGAGAGATACAAGTATAAAATGTAAGTTTCATGCCTTATCAACAACAAGTTCATCAGAGACGGAGAAGTGAAATCTCTATCGTACACTAAGCGCGCTGTATAGTTTAAACGGTTTTGTTACTTAAAATAAACATTTATAACTCAGTCCCTTAGCGGATTTAACCTCTACTGGCAAATCGCTCTTAACCTAGTATATCCCTTATTTTCCGTCGCACAGGTCCTAAAAGAGTAACAACTTACGTCGTGCTTGTTATCATAAAACAGTTTAGAGACGAAGAGTACAGTAGATAATTTTTTTAAAATTATCGTTATTATGTGTAAAAAACAAATAACGTGCAGTAGGAATCAAGGAAGAAAGAAAAATAAAGTGAATCTACTGTCGATTCCGAGATCGGTGGAGACGGAGAACTATCTCAATGGGATAAGGAGGGAGAATGAAAATGGCTATTTCCTTTTCAAAGGAATAATTCCGGCATTCAACCTTCTGAGATAAACGAAAAATTTCAGTCTGGTGGTCCGGCTTTTATTAGAACTACGCTCCTCTGAATTACTTGCTCATACATCAACTTCTGCGCTACCTTACTCACATGGTGAAAAGAAACTTTTACGCAAACTATTTAAGGTTTAATGAACTTCATAATGAATATTTACAACAATAATCGCAATTAGGCGTTTCTTGAAGCCGTGCTGACAATTAGTTTGCTTGACACCCTATCGGCCGTGACGTTAATGAGAAATCTGCAACAGGTCGGCCTCTGTGGCCGAGCGATTCTAGGCGCTTCAGTCCGGAACCGCGCTGCTGCTACGGTCACAGGTTCGAATCCTGCCTCGGGCATGGATGTGTGTGATGGTCTTAGGTTAGTTAGGTTTAAGTAGTTCTAAGTATAGTGGACTGATGGCCTCAGATGTTAAGTCCCAGCCGGCCTTCTGACCGAACGGTTCTAGGCGCTTCAGTCCGGAACCACGCTGCTGCTACGGTCACAGGTATGAATCCTGCCTTGGGCATTGATGTGTGTGATATCTTTAGGTTAGTTTGGCTTAAGTAGTTCTAAGTTTAGATGACTGATGACCTCAGGTGTAAAGTCGCATAGAGCCATTTGAACCATTTGAAATCTGCAACACTTGCTCTCATATTCGTCAGGTAAAGCAAAACGCTCAGCACCTTTCATTAATCTAGTAGAATAATTTTGACAATTTTGGAAAGCAACAAAAATCTAAACCACGTCAGTTTAACATTATGGTTCAAACATCATTGGTTTCTGGAACTCAAAAGAATTACGAACAGGAAGGTAGCTATGAGACTATCTGTACGAATTAAAATCAGGATGATGTTTAATAGACGTTTTGAACATCTCAAAATGTCACTTACATACAGAAACATGAAATACTCAATAAATTAACTTGACTATTACAAAATAGCTGTTCGAAAGTATACAAAACTTATTTCAAGCTTTTTGTGATAAGCAAAAGACATACCAGGATCAAGATTTATTCTCAGGTAACTGAATTTAGCAATCCATGCGACATTAAATGACAATCCCTAACGCACAAAACAAAACAAAAAACAAGGTAAGGTATGTTCTTTGCGGTAGCACGTAGTGAACCTCAAAAATCAAGAAATATTTGTTCCATGAAATATTGAGTCATAGCGGTACAAGAATATTTATTGAGAAAGTCCCAAAAAGCATTTTTAGCTACAACATTTTTTCTGAAGTAGAATAAATGAGCGATCTACAAAGAGTTTTACCAGGATAGCGTACATTACTGATGATGCACGAACGTAGGTGTCAGTAGGACTGAGTAGAAACATTGATTACTGTGAGTATTTACGCATATGGTTCGAATGCAGGCTCAGCGTCCTTTTAGGTACAAAACCCTTCGTTGAAACTTAGTGCTCTTATTAATTGATTAGGAGCAGTACTTACGTAATTTATACGTAATTTCGAACACAATTTTAGGTTATCAAATGGCTTTTCTGCCAGCCTTCGCTCGTCAACGAAGCAAAGAATTTACCTGACACCATTCGGTGCGAGACACACCTGTATTTTTGTGAGTTCTCATGGATTAATGGGGGTCTCTTCTCTTAAAGATAATACGGTTGCGCGGCAGACCACGCAGTGAGGCTAAAAAGGTTGAGTGGACGGGTAATTTATTTTTTAGTGTCACAGAACGCTTTAGTGAGAACGCCGTTAATGTGATGCCGACGAGAGCAACTAGGCCCATCTCCATGCACCATTAGCGCCGGGGAGAGTGCCTCATTATCATCGACTGCATCGGGAATCCTGAAAGCGACATGGATATTGTTGACATATATATTTAAGAACAAATTTGGTGTAGCAACGTAAGCGTCTAGAGCAAGATTCCAGCAGGAAGTGCCTGTTCGATAGCAAGTCCTTTCAGAGACGGCCTAACATTGCGTCTCAATTTTTGTCCTTCTGATGAGGTGTTTCCGTTTCTGTGGAAAAGCATTGAAGGCGATTACAGAAGAATTAGCCTGATTGTAATATTCGTCGTTACCGATGCATCCTCACTGAAATCTATACTCTAGACTTCCACACAACCATATTAAATACTTAATGTAAATATTCGAATATGTTTCTTAACCATCAGCGAGACTTACAATGCGAGGGAGGCTAAGCTCTTTATCTAATTGATTTCGACTTACAGTTAAAGTGAATAAAAAGAATTAGAAAATGACTTTTTAGGACACAGGTATCTTTTGGACAAGTCATAGGCCTGCAGGCCAAGACAATCGATATGTTCAGATGCGTGTTACTATAGGTGATTCACGAGCAACGTACTCGTATTTCCTCCACTACGTGAGTTGTTTTATACTTGTGGGTCCACCTCTCGTGACAGTTGTATAGATACTTTTTTGCAGGTAGTGTACGTTGTGGAACGACCGGGAGACGATTTACAGGTTACTTCGTTGCCAATAACGCCCATTATACACCAGATACCTAGAAAACGAGATAAATATGAAGATTCGTATGAACGTTTCTAGGAACTGTCCTGTGAGAACCGGCTCATCCAGCCACTATTGGTGTGATCTTTAAGGTGAAATCCCAACCATCCGATAACCTGCTTTTTTCCGCACCCATGAAACGTTGTCTGAGGCGAAGTAAGTGAATACAGCATCTGAAACCCTGGACGTTAATATTTTCAGTCTTACTCTTTGAGGACAGACTTTAATGAGACTAAGTCAACTTTCGCGGTCCATTAATTGATTACATTCCTGTCAGTTTTATAGCCAAATCATTAGATGATCCTGCTGAAGACCTGACAAGAATATTAAGGCAAGCCTTTTAACTGAGTGCTGACGAAATATTTTTCTTATATGTACAGAAATATGGCGTAATATCACTAACTATTTAATTATTACGTACGTTGCCATAAAGCTGACACGTACCACAGTCGGAAACCTGAACAGATAGACGTGTCCTTATGTCTTCGATGTGTCCATTCATGATATGGGGACACAATATGAATTAAAGGCACTCAGTTAAGGCAACAGTTGAAGAGGGACGTATGCATCATATTACAGAAGACAGCATACATGTTCGTTAGTTCGATGAATCGCAGTATTCATTGCTTCGAATCCACTGTAGCATGTCGATGTGGTGCAGATGAGACCAATATGAATTCTATCAATTAAATGATTTGACAGGTGGCATATTATTTCATGTGATGAATGCCTCTTTGATTATACTAGTACCTTTATTAACTGATGACGGTGCATTTGAAGTTTGACATGTATACTTTAATGTCATGCAAATGCAACAGTTCACACGAGAAGGATTATCTAATCCAAAATCATGGGAGTACTACAGAATTTAGGATAATATCTTGTTTCAACTTCGTAACATTTGTGTTAACCCAATATTAAAGGGATGAGGCAGGGTGAAATATTTAAAGACGGGGGGGGGGGGTGAATGAGATAGTTCTGTTCATGCAAATGTTTATCTCTCTATGAAAATATTCTCGATTGATACTGGTATGATCATCTCCTAGATAACGTGCAGTATGTCAGCAGATACGTACAGTATATCACTTGATGGGATCTGCTGAGAGATGTATTTAAGGAGACTGACAGGCCACCAGTACACATTCCACTCAGTGTTATGATGATTAAGAAAAGCAGTTTAGTCAAGTTGCAAACAGTGACGATGGTCTGACGCTGGACAAAAATGGATACTATTTCTCAGTAGCTGAGACATGAATTCTTCGCGTGCTTTTGTGGTGAACAAGGAGAGTGTGAAAACGAATGTCTCTCCTGTGTATAATCGGCACGCACCGTATTTGCGGAGCGATATACATAAATGATATTTGAAGTAAATGTCACCAACGGTAATGCATGACAGTCAAACGTTATGATGTACTGGAAGAAGTCAACATGCAAAAAACGAGATGATAACCAGATTCCCTTTCACCACAAACGTTCAGCGACCCATGCGACTACGGAAAAGCTTGAATATCTTTGAAGATACTGGTACTGATCTGATGCTAGCTGACGATGTGTTGTCCCTCCTTCACAGAATGAATCGACGTTCCGGGCGACAAGTGTTAGAGATGAGACATACTGCAACCATTCCTGGTGAAGGGCAAGCAGGAAGCTGGTATCACAATGTGAGTATGTTTCCAAGGTATTCTCTGAGACCATTAGTCCATGCCTAAGAGACTATGAACAAGTGTGAACGGAAATTCACTCTCTGAAAACTCGCGCACATCTTAAAGACGACCGATAGCTCTGGAAGAGATGGGATTTTTGTGCAAGCCAGCGCGCCTTGCCATTAGCTAAGACTGTCCGTTAATGGTTTGATGGAAGCATCCAGATTTCAGAATATTAACATGGAACCAGAAGTTCTTGAATTTAACTGTAGTTTTGTATTTGAAAGGTTATAACGATTGTGATGCTCGCAATGTAAATTCCTCCATCATGCAACCTTCAACAATCGTGAGGATCATTCAGCTCTAGTTTTCTGTGCAGACAGTTAAATGTATTACTAAATCTCATTAATTTCGCCTAAGTGCTAAAAGCTCTAACTTGCGGAAGAATTCAAGATTCCATCAGCTGAGATTGTCATAATAATGAGAATCACTGTTTGGCCGTCACCTGCGAATTTTTATTAATAATATTCCACAATTCAGTAGCTTCAATTTCTTAATTCACGCTTTCTGTGACGTACGCCTTTCAGAACGCGAGAAGCCAGTCATTAACAACAAATTCACAAACTTGCCAATTCAGAGGCCAGATGAAATTAAACTATTGTCTAACCGGTCAAACATATGTGGGTAGAGTTTTTTCCTTCTGATCTCCCAGCAGAATGGATATTCTCCCTGCCCCACGACACATTCCTCTTACCAGAGAGACAATGGCCTTTTGGGAGTTCAAGAATTCGTCAGGGCTCTGGGACTGAACATGATGACTCATATAACGTACAGTCAGCTCTCAACATTTCAGCAAGCCGGAGGGACAATAATATACATTTTACAAAGATGACGTGGAAGATGGTACAGCTATAGCGGTATGGACCCGCCTTCAAATTTCTCTGGATAGCAGCGCTTCATGGCACCTAACGAGTGAGTAGGTTGAAACCCTCGCAAAGAACGCAACCCAAAGCGGGACGCACTTATCTCCCATTTCTATGCACCTAATATCATCTGCACATGAGGTAGTCGACAACCTGACTCCCATCATAAGAGTGCGCTTCCATTACAATGTACACAATTTCATCAACAGCATAAGCGCCAAAATTTCCCCAGTCTGTTCGTAAGACCCAGCATGAGATCATTAGATATACCACCTAAGTATGAGCAAATGTAACGACGTGAATTGTATGTGCACCAAACACCAATGAAAAAAATAAGAAATAAAAACATCCCCATACTTTTCGTGTCCTCTTAAATCAATACAACGTCGTTCTATCTTACTGCGTTTGTCCTGTGGACGTGTAAGTTTCTTTACAAACGCAGTGTATTGAATCTTTATTTATAGCGGAGCGGTTGTTTGTACAGCAAACAACCTGAATGACCTTATGCGGAAATGGCGAGAGTAAAATAACTCAGCGTCGTGTAAAAGTAATTCCCACCGGAAAGCGACATGGAATGTGATTATTTTCTTCTTTATCCTGCAGACTAACCCAGGATTATCGCTTCCTTTTGATCAACGTTCCATACAGCTGCGACAGGATCCCAATTCCGTTTCCGGGCTACTGCTTCTCACGAGTTAATGCAAAATACGTATTACAAGTTTCACAATACTTGGTGACACATATTTGTATACGAAGAAATATCACTGCAGACGAGCTGTTCATTTCAGCCAGACTTGCAAAAACTCTACATCTGAAATCGTGTCGAAACGAAATAACTCGCTGAAACGATTTCCCTGGGGTGCAGTTGGCGGCCGCGTCGGCATTTGCTGACATCCGGACTTCCTCGCCTCCATTTACGGTTATTACAACGCGAAATTGAATATTACCGGAACATCTCTCCCTCGAGTGCAGATTAAACTCACGTTAAAACAGAGCGGCTCATACTGAGAGTTATCTTCACGCTCTTCCTTTTAACGGCCGCGTTAATTCTTTCTACAAATTGAACCTGTTTACAGAACAACGATTTTAACATTTCTGCGGTGGAGCAGCAGTTTCACAGTAAATCATTATTCTTCTCTTTGTGATCTGCTACTGCAATGTTTATAAAAGAGACTATACAAGCTTACTAACTGCCACACATACTTCACGAGGAATGCAGCACGCATTTTTCATCTTTATTTCGAAGTGCTGTTTACACAACACTCCTTATTTACAACGTATTTTCTATTTTATTCGATTATCATTGCTTATATGAGTCATTACCGGTTTAAGTATGAATATCTGCCTCTTCAGTAAAATTTAACTGTCATAATAGTAGCGAAACTAGTAGAGCACACTTCCGAATGCATAGAGCAAAAATAATGCCAGGAACGTTATTGCTACGTTTAAAAGTGAGAAAGTTTGTGTAAAATATGAAGTAAGTGAACTAAACATACTAAGAAACGTACCCGACATTATTACTCAGAAATAGACATCTTACATTTTTTATTGTTTCAAGATTTTAATTCAAGACTTTTGATCACGGGTGTGGTGCAATAAATAATGTTCAGCATCCAATCTGGCGAGTTCATGTCGAACATACTGCAATCGAGGAAACCTATTTCATTGATTGTGATGGGAAAATTTCTGGTTCTTTCCATTAGTTCTGTTTTCTCTGTCACCTCGTGCTTGTGTTATCACGGTTGTGCTTATCGAATGATTATTATTTGTTTATTTCTCTTCTGGTTGGCATTATCTACGACTTCCTAAATTTGTATTCAGCACTTTTTTCAGTTTTTCTTTTACCACCTATGTCTGTAGCAGGCTATAGCTTTTCATTGTGGTTGAGACTGTGCAATGTGCATTTAGTAGCACACAGACATTAATCGAAGGCCTCACAGGAACATATTTTTAGTTACAGGTTAAACAACAAAAACAGTAAGTGTTCCCCTTTTTAACCACGGTTAATAACAGCTTCAAAGTCTAAACTGAACCATTTGAACTATTAACCGAAATTGTATCTCTAGGAACAAGAAAGATAAAATTTAAGGTTTAAATTCAACACGGAGATAAAACGAATTATGCCTTGTTATTTATCATAAACAGTAGAAACATCAGCAGGAATAAATGTTCAGTTACGAATCTTTCATACAACTAGTTGTATATACACACACCAAAACGTTTTTGGGATCACCTCGGTTCCGAGAGTTCCGGAACCTGTGCAGAAAATTGGAATAAAGATCAACATAAATATCATTTCCGCCCTTTTTATTGCTCATGAAAACCACACATTGCATGTTGTACCATCATACAGCGAGACTTTCAGATGTGATGGCCCAGATTGCTGTACACAGTGGTACCTCTCATACCCAGTAGCACGTCCTCTTGTATTGATGCATGCCTATATTCGTTGTGGCATACTATCCACAAGTTCATCAGGGCACTGTTGGTCCATATTGTCCCACTCCTCAACGGCGATTCGGCTTAGATACCTCCGAGTGGGTCACGTCGTCCATAACAGCCCTTTTCAATCCATTCCAAGCATGTTCGATAGGGTTCATGTCTGGAGAACATGCTGGTCACTCTAGTCGAGCGATATCGTTACCCTGAAGGAAGTCAGTTACAATATGTGCAGGATGGGGCCGCGAAATGTCATCCATGAAGACGAATGCCTACCCAACATGCTGCCGATAGGGCTGCACTATCGGTCGAAGTATGGCATTCACGTGTCGTACAACCGTTACGGCGTCTTCCATAACCAGCAGCGGCGTACATCGGCCCCACATAATGCCAACCCAAAACAGCAGGGAACCTCCACCTCGCTGCACTCGCTGGACAGCCTGACCGGGTTGCTTCCAAACTCGTCGCCGACGATTGTCTGGTTGAAGGCATATGCGACGCTCATCGGTGAAGAGAACGTGATGCCAGTCCTGAACGCTCCATTTGGCATGTTGTTGGCTCCATCTGTACAGCGCTGCATGGTGTCGTGGTTGCAAAGATGGGCCTCGCCATGGACGTCGGGAGTGAAGTTGCATCATACGGCCTATTGGACGGCCTGAGCGAGGCATGTCACCTACAGTTCCTGTTTCTCTGTATCTCCTCCAGGTCCGAATAACATCGCTTTGGTTCACTCCGAGGCGCTTGGACACTGCTCTTGTTGAGAGCCGTTCTTGGCACAAAGTAACAATGCGAACGCGATCGAAATGTGGTTTTGACCGTCTAGGTATGGTTCAACTATAGACAACACAAGCCATGTACCTGCTTCTTGGTAGTATGACTGCAACTGATCGGCTGTCGGAACCACTACATCTACATGACTTCTCTGCAATTCACATTTAAGTGCTTGGCAGAGGGTTCATCGAACCACAATCATACTATCTCTCTACCATTCCACTCCCTAACAGCGCGCGGGAAAAACGAACACCTAAACCTTTCTGTTCGAGCTCTGATTTCTCGTATTTTATTTTGATGATCACTCCTACCTACGAAGGTTGGGCTCAACAAAATATTTTCGCATTCGGAAGAGAAAGTGGGTGAATGAAATTTCGTAAAAAGATCTCGCCGCGACGAAAAACGTCTTTGCTGTAATGACTTCCATCCCAACTCGCGTATCATATCTGCCACACTCTCACCCCTATTACGTGATAATACAAAACGAGCTGCCATTTTTTGCACCCTTTCGATGTCCTCCGTCAACCCCACCTGGTAAGGATCCCACACCGCGCAGCAATATTCTAACAGAGGACGAACGAGTGTAGTGTAAGCTGTCTCTTTAGTGGACTTGTTGCATCTTCTAAGTGTCCTGCCAATGAAACGCAACCTTTGGCTCGCCTTCCCGACAATATTATCTATGTGGTCTTTCCAACTGAAGTTGTTCGTAATTTTAACACCCAGGTACTAAGTTGAATTGACAGCCTTGAGAATTGTACTATTTATCGAGTAATCAAATTCCGTTATTTAGCGTCAACTGCCACCTGCCACACCATACAGCAATCTTTTCTAAATCGCTTTGCAACTGATACTGGTCTTCGGATGACCTTACTAGACGGTAAATTACAGCATCATCTGCGAACAACCTACGAGAACTGCTCAGATTGTCACCCAGGTCATTTATATAGATCAGGAACAGCAGAGGTCCCAGGACGCTTCCCTGGGGAACACCTGATATCACTTCAGTTTTACTCGATGATTTGCCGTCTATTACTACGAACTGCGACCTTCCCGACAGGAAATCACGAACCCAGTCGCACAATTGAGACGATACCCCATGGGCCCGCAGCGTGATTAGCGGAGTTATTGAACACAGTTTTCCGATAGCTCTTTAGGATAATACGACTGACAAAACAGTAATTATCCTATCAACTGTAGGCCACAGAGAAACTTTTTTAAAATACAAATTCATTAAAAAACTACAGTATACAACTATATCAATTGCTACAGTGTCTAGTTATCGCCAAACTCTTTAGGGTAATACGACTGACCAAACAGTAATTATCCTATCAACTGTAGGCCACAGAGAAACTTTTTTAAAATACAAATTCATTAAAAAACTACAATATACGATTATATCAATTGCTACAGTGTCTAGTTATCGCAGTATTATCGTGTACTTGTGCCGAGCTTGTGTGACTTTACGTATTTGCATTCAACTCTATGGAATCGCCGACATATTGTAACTGAGGAGAAATAAGGGGAACCAACCTGTGTTCTCCGCGGCAGATGGAAAACAGCAATAGAAACCATCCACAGACAGGCCGGCACATCGTACCTCGACACTAATCAGCCGGACGGATTCGTACCAGAGACCGGCACGCCTTCCCGCCTGGAAAGCAATGCGTCAGACCGCACGGCTAACCGGGCTGGCTGACTTAAAGTAACTGAAATTTAATCGTTCGAGTGGAAAGACACGTCAAAATTCAAGAAAGTCACTTTCCTTCACAAAAATAACGAAAGTATCATCGCTACATTTGGCTTTATGGCGAAACATAAAGTTAAAACTAAAACTTAAAATATCGTTCAAATGGTCGTCTCACAAACGGCGTTTCACTCTTCAAAATCCGATTACTGGTTTCGAAGTACTAACGATATTTAAAACTCTGTATGCTTCTATTTCTGAAGATAAAGTTGTTTGCTGTCGTAATCATAATTTTTTTGGTTTCATATGCAAATAAGGAAATACTTGACGTGTGATAAGAAAGAAACAGTGTTGCAAGGCCGCAGTACTGGTATAAAAAAGGTACAGAGTGAATGTAGCTTTCATTCTGTCAGTGTCGTTCAAGTACGTCGAGAGGTGGTTAGTATGAAAAATGACGTTTTTCACAAATCAGTATAAAGTAGATATGCTGCTTCTTTACGGATAAAGAAGCAAGGAATATCAGAGTTTAACGTCCAGTCGAAATCGAGGTCATTAGAGGCGGGGCACAAGCTCGAATTAATGCAATGATAGGGGAGGAAAGAGATAGGAAATCGACTGTGCCCTTTGAAATGAACCATACCTGCATCTGCACGTACCGATTTACGGAACTCATCCAAAACCTGTATCACGATAGTCGGACACGGATTAGGACTATCGTCTTCGCGAGTTCAAGTCCAGTATGATAATAAATGCACCACCTCACTCGACGTTTACGACAATGCTGAAGAAACACGAAGAGAGCAGCTGAGCTGTGCACCCAGCGGAATGTCGGCAGACCGTATCCCACAAAAGTAACAATTTAGCCAATGTGCAATTTTTTTATTGTAAGGACGCTGGAATACTGTGCAGAAGATAAAGAGCAAGCGTGAAACGAGCAGAGTGAAGGAAATTGATGTTGTGGCAGCTGTTGCACATAATCCACGTGTTAGATCCAGACAATTTGCGAGTGCCTCTGGAGTGAATTAGCCCAGCGTTCTTCCCGTTTTGCACTTGGACGGCTTTTGTGTATGTCATGTGTCACTTCACCATCAGATTGACCAACGGGATTGCAAATGATGCGTGAATCCCTTCACTCTGTAGTGATTCGACATCAGGACAATAGGTGCAGTCTTCAAAGAACTCACTTTACTAATGAATTTTTCTTCACAACTCATGGAAAATGAATGTAAGAAATAGGAATTACTTGACCGCTGAGTATTCGCACTGGCTGAGGGAGGGTGAACGTCAGAGACAGCGGAGTGAGAACCTCTGGTGTGGGATAGTGGGAGACTGGATGTCTGCTCCTTACTTCACTGAAGAAACTATAACGGTTTAAACACACGCAAAATTTCTGAGTGGAGTAATACCTTCTCTTGAAGACTAGTTATCACATATAATACAGGGCTATTCAAATAGAAGAAGCAAATTTCAAACATATTTTGCTTCCAAATCATAAAAGACAGTAACACAATGAAGACGCTACTAGAAAGACAAAAGTTAAATTTTTATGCATTCAATGTGAGCACCTTGTGTTATGCGACAAGTATCAAAACGGTGGCTCATTTCCTGCCACGCACTAAGAAGCTTGTCTCTCGTTATCGAATTGTAAGGGCGTGTAGAAAAACAATGCCTCCGAATTTTTGTGTGAAAATTTTCAAAGCTTTTTAAGTAAAACAAATGTTATTAACCTTCTACATCTTTATTCTTCATGTCTACATATTTATTTCTCAACATATTCACTCTGACGGCTAACACATTTCTCTCAACAAGAAGCCAGTTTGTTGATACTTTCCCAGCAGAATGTTTGACTTTGTTGACTGAGCCACAACCTCATCTTAAATTCCATAAGGAAATGTTGAACGTTAGATTTCATTCCCTGTTCCAGATAGTCCCAGACAGCAAAGTCATAGTTCATAGTTCATGATCACAGTAAGATAAATGTGTCGGCCCAAATCCACGTGCCAACTGCCCCCCCCCCCCTTTCCCCCCAAATTTCAGTGGCCAACGGCACACTCGTCTCCACGTATCATTGGAAATACAG
Organism: Schistocerca gregaria; assembly: GCF_023897955.1. Lineage (NCBI taxonomy): Eukaryota > Metazoa > Arthropoda > Insecta > Orthoptera > Acrididae > Schistocerca > Schistocerca gregaria. The sequence continues at coordinate 353,722,322 of NC_064931.1, forward strand.
CCAAATTCTGACCTGTTGGATGAAAGTACCCATCGCCGTCATTTGCTGTCCAGTTTGCGTGTTGTTTGGCCATGCACGTAGTTCCTTTCGCAATGTTCACTCCGAAATTGCAATATTCGAACTGTGTTCACTGGAAACAGCAATTCCTGTCCGGCCGGTACTCTTTGAAACCGATTGTCAATAACAAGACTAGTCCTTGGATTCCTGTTCCTGTCGGTTAGCATGGTTGTAGAAACACTCTGTGTTACACAGCATTCCTTCTAAAAATCTTCTGTCAGTGATGGAAGGCCGCATGACCGACTGGTACCAGCTCTAGACCATCTGCAATGCTCTAAAGCGACGCTCTTCTGAGGTTGAGAGTACGTGTTTCCCGTCTCTCTCTCTCTCTCTGTGTGTGTGTGTGTGTGTGTGTGTGTGTGTGTGTGTGTGTGCTTGTGAGTGTGTGTTCGTGTGAGTGTGTGTGTGTTTTAGGGGCGGGAGATTCAGCGGGAGGGGCTGTAGGTGTTGTTGTGGGTAGGTAGGTCAATGTTCTACATTTGCATCCACATGATTTTTGCAATTCACAATTAAGTGCCTGACAGATGGTACATCGAACCATGTCCATGTATGTCTTTATTCTTTCAAGTCCGCCTGCTTATCTGGGTGGTCACGTGCTTGCCTTCTATGCGAGCGGGCCCGGGTTCGATTCTCAGCAGGGTTACAGATTTTCTCCGCTCGGGGACTGTGTGTTGTGTTTTCCTCATCATCATTTCATCCTCATCACCGGCGCGCAGGTCGCCCAATGTGACGTCGAATGTAATAAAGACTTACACTTGGCGGCCGAACTTCCCCGAATAGGTGCCTTCCGGCCAACGATGCCATACGCTCATTTCATTTCTACTGTTCTAATCTCGGACATCACTTCTGAAAAACGAACATTTAAAAATGTCAGCGCGAGCTCTGATTTTTCTTACTTTGTTATGAAGTTTATTTATCTCTATGTAAGTGGGCGCCAATAAAATATTTTCACACTCTGAGGAAAATGTTGGTGATTGGAATTTCATGAGGAGCTATTGTTATAGAGACAACGCGTTTGTTTTAAGGCTTGCCACTCTAATTCGTGAGTCATTTCCACGGCACTCCCTCTCCTATTTCGCGATAATACAAAACGAGCTGCTCTTCTTTGAACTTTTTCGATGTCCTCTGTCAATCCTATCACATGAGTACCCAACACTGCACAGGAATACTCCAATAGAGGGCGGACAAGCGTGGTGTCAACAGTCTCTTTAGTAGATATGTTGCATCTTCTAAGTGTTCTGTAAATAAATCGCAGTCTTTTGTTTGCTCTCCCCACATTATCCAAGCAATCGTTCCAATTTAAGTTATTCATAATTGTAATCCCTAAGTATTTAATTAAGTTTACAGCCTTTAGATTTCTGTGGTTTATCCTGTAGGCGAAATTTACAGGATTCTTTTAAGAACACATGTGGATGAATTCACGCTTTTCGTTATCAGGAGTCAGTTCCCACTTTTTGAGCAATGCCGATATCGTGTCTAAATCATCTTCAGTTTGTTTTGATCATCTGACAACTTAAGAAGACGGTAAACGACAGCATCATCTGCCAACAACCTAAGAGGTCTGTTCAGATTGTCTACTAAATCCTTTATGCAGATAAGGAACAGCTGAGGACCTATAATGCTTCCTTGGGGAACGCCAGATATATCTTCAATTTTACTCCATGGATTTCCGCCAATTGCTATGAACTGTCACCTTCCTGGCGGGAAATCACGAATACAGTCACACAATTGGGACGACGCTCCATATTCGCCTTCTTTTGTGAAGCAATTTTGGAAAACCGTGTTTAGTAACTTTGCTTTAGTGGCACTATTACCAGTAAAATCGCTCAATTTTATTAGAAGTCATTTGAGAGGAATGATGTCAAAAGCCTTCTGGCAGTCTAAAAATACGGAATCAGTGTGACGTTCCCTGTTGATAGCACGCATTAATGCCTGAGTACAAAGGGCTAGCTGTGTTTCAAAACAACAATATTTTCTGAATGTGTGTTCGCTGTTTGTCAAAAAATCGTTTTATAAAGGTAATTCGTAATGTTCGAGTATATTCCTAGCTCCTGCTGTAAATCTGCTTTAGCGAGTGAGTCTGTAATTCAATGGGTTACTCGTATTTCCTTTTTTGAGTATTGGTGTGACTCGTGCAACTTTCCATCTTTCCAGTCTATGGGTACGGATCATTCTACGAGCAAGAGGTTGTACATTGTTGCTGAGTATGGAGCTATTTTACCAGCATACTCTGAAAGAAACATGACTGGTACACAGTCTGGACCACAGGCCATGACTCAATTGTTTTAAGCTGGTCCGCTACACCGAGGGTGTCTACTGTACTTCCAGGTTACTGACGTTGCCTGCTATTCTTGATTCGTATTCTGAAATATTTACTTCCTCTTCTTTTGTGAAGCAATTTTGAGTAACCGTGTTTAGTAACTTCGAATCGGCTCCTGAACTAACAGTTCTAAATAATTTTTGAAGAAAGCATTCTGTACGATTTTGGACGACGATTTATGCCTAACCAACGGCTTTAAAAATGTATTTTTCCGACGTACAGAGGGTATATTGAAGTCTTCACCAGCTACAATTTTATGAGTGGGGCATCTGTTTCAAATGGAACTCATGTTTTCTTTGAACTATTCAGCAACTATGTCATCTGAGTCGGACGGTCGGTAAAAGGAACCAAGTATGTTTGGGAGGTTGTTTGGTTTGAAGAGTGGGATATGAGCTGTTTTTGCAAGTACTCTACCTGACATTAACAGCATAAAGTCAACAACGTGACGTTATAACACAATGACAAACTAATGCATCTTTGTGAACAATGCTGGAACCTATAAGCGAAAGAATAACTTGAGTGCAAACTACAGTTTCGGTGGTATTATTACTATGTCACTCACACGGTTTGCTAAAGCTTTGGTGCTAATGATGCAAGATCATTTCTTTGCACTACCTGTCACGTCATTCTGACCCGTATGTGGTCATAATGACAGAAGGTCAAAAACAATGCGCTAGTTGTGAGAGGAAATAGAAACGATTAGATCAAATCCCGTCGACGATGAGGTCACTGGAAACCATTAAAAGCTTGGAGGTGGGAATGAAGGGTAGGGGAGGGGAGCGGCGTGGGTATTCGGCTGAGCCCTTTTCAGAAGAATCACCCGAGCATCTGTCTCACGCCGTTTTGGAGAGACTCAGTAAACTTAAATCTGGATAACGAAACGGAGATCTGAAGCATCTACTTTAAAATTTCGAGCCTTTTGTGTTCATTACTTTGCTACCTAGATTAATCCTGTCTTCAGTGTTCAGTCTACAGCAGTATTGTAAGTATTGTATTAGCTTGTTGTAAGCTTATATTAGAAGAAGTCTTTGTCGTTCTCTGTCGTATATCGAGTCACAGATCGTCTATCCATACTGACAGAGACACAAGTGGTATCGATGGTTGTACTGAATTGTTAGTCAGAGAATCGCGGTAGCGTTGCCTCCATTACCTTCGTCCGAAGAGGAATAAAATAAGGTGCTGACACAACGTAATTATACGCATGGAACGCCATAATGATTCTCACGTTTCAAGTAATATAACTAACTCAGATTTCTCAAAACACCTATTTTACGCCATTATTTACGTAAGTGTTTCTCTTATTCGCCATATTTATCGGTTCATGGAAAGACAGCTATGAGTGAAATGAGGGTGTGGTATCACGAATGTCGTAATGAGCGTTTGGCTTTAACACAGTTATTATTATCGCCAGTAATCTCAAACAAAGACACCATGAGCTAACCGATTTATATTAACGAGATAATAACGGAATCTGTCAGCAAGACGAGGGATTATTAGAAGAGGTAACTGCGAACACAATCGAGAACACGCCTCCCGAATTTTTTTTGCCACAAAAACATACATTAACTCTAAAGATTTACAAGAAGTTATCAAATACCCACATATCAGTGTAATTAAGAATTGCTGGACTTCTACGAAAAGTGAGTTGTGAGACGTGTCACAAAGTCATTGAATTAGTATTCAGTAGAATTTCATTGAGTAGAAGTAGAATGAACACCCAAATAAAAAAATTCTTATCTACATCTTGCGTACTTTCCTGCCAACATGGTTCTCTGGCACAGGCCACAGCCGATTCCTTCACCACCCTCGTCCAACTAGGGCCGGCACCCTGTTCTTAATAGGCCCGCAGTTGACACCAAGGTCAGCCTAAAAAAAAGGGAAACAAATGGAAGAATATACGGTTCTGTCCCTTGGCAGTCGTTATCAGATTGTAGGAAGTGATCTGTCGCTAATGATCACGCTATAGACGGGACCGTAAACCTTAACGCCGAAAAAAGAAAAATAAAGGTACGATAGAAAAGGTGATAACACGTAGAAGCTTAATCTCCCGACATTTCTTCCCCCAAGTGTTGACGTGCAAATTAATTTTCGGTCTTACCTGCGACGGCAGACTCCTCACATGTAATTGTGTTTGTGAACTTTCTTCTCTAATCTATTGCTTTTAAGAAACCTAAATACAGCAAATCTGTGTTTCAGACTTACCCTCATAACCACCGAGCGAGGTGGCGCAGTGTTTAGCACACTGGACTCGCATTCGGGAGGACGACGGTTCAATCCCACGTCCGGCCATCCTGATTTAGGTTTTCCGTGATTTCCCTCAATCGCACCAAGCAAATGCTGGGATTGTTCCTCTGAAAGCGCACCACCACTTCCTTCCCGGTCCTTCCCTAATCCGATGAGACCGATGACCTCGCTGTTTGGTCTCTTCCCCCAAACAACCCAACCCAACTTATCCTCATAGCCGTTGGAATTTACCCTACTGTAATGGATTCCTATTTTTAGGATAGCTACGTTTTTTTAACGTAAGTTGCAGCTGCTGGTCTTAGCCATTATGTACGCAACCATTGTGCCTCAATTCGATCACAGCACGTTTCGTAGACTTTTCCTCCATTCCCACTTTAAGTACTAATAGTCCATTATAGGATTCGCATGCTTCAGATTCAACCGTCGTAATCTACATGTCTACTATTTTGTATTAAAACACAGAACTTCACTCATTTTCGTGGCTACAAACTACTACTGGCAACTGTCAATCGTGTCAAATTATACCATATTGAATTGTTTACATACATGAAAAGAGAAGGAGATAGGTTAAGGACGTGTAAACCCAATAACGAACTCCACGAAAAACACTTGTAACGTTTCCTTACCTGAGGATTGAGTATTAGGCTTCCAACCAAATTCTGAACCGTTTATAGAATTGAAAAAAAAAAAACCGAGGGCTACCATTTCGACTTTCAGTTAGTTATCAATGTTTTTGTGACCAAAATCCATAACCTTGTTTTGTTAAAAGTTGGTTGAAAAATACTGAAAAGCCTAGACCCCAGCACCTATGATCTAACCTTGTAAGAAGAGTCTTGTTATGTTACGGAGAAACATAAACTGTTCATTCTGAGACGTAATTACGTCAATGACCAATATGCGTCTTGTTTAAATAACGTACGGGAGTGCATTTGGACGATTTCGACAGGTGCACAAATTGTGATTTCCAACGCAAAACTGCAGCAAGCACGTGCAGTGCAAGAGAATTTAAAACCTCGGTTTCCAGAGTAATTCCGAAAAGATAACACACACACATATACACAGCAAACCAGTAAACACTAGTGCTATCATACAGCCAAAGATGACCGACGTCAGAAGCTGTTCTTAGAGAAGATTAGCAAGGAACGCGTGAGGTAGCATTTACTCTGTGCCTTTGTTCTTTGACAAGCGAATGATCAGAATTCGACGCAGAAATCAAACAAAAACCTCCATCTCTCTTTATAAGATTACTTACTGACTGCTTCCTTAATAAAACTATCCCAGTAGCTGGAAGTGTATGCCAGCTTCTCCGCGTTGTTATATTCCATCGGATGACCAGTGCCAAGACAATGTTCTATAATAGCAGATTTGCTGGGTTATTTCAAGCGTGTGTGACGCTTATGCTCAGTACACCAGTCGTTCACAGTCGCGATGGTGGGACCAATATATGACATGCCACAGCTGCAAGGAATGCGGAAGATACCCGCCTTACTCAAACCAAGATCATTCTTTACGGAACGTAAAAGGACCCTAATCTTAAATGATTGTCGAGAAACACATTTCACACCATATTTCCGCAACATACGACCATTATTATTGGAAATGCACGCAGCGTAAAACAAAAAGGGTATAGACTTTGGTTCCGCCTCGGTATTATCATCACTTGACATCTGCACGTGGGTCGACTGCACAAGTACGTATGATCTATCCTTCAATATAACCATACTGACGAAAGGTGACCTCAAGATGGACTAACTCAGCTGACGAACTGTCCGGGTCTAAGATGACTTGAGCGCTGTAAACCGAGGTACTAAGTACCGCTTCTTGCTGAGTCGGATGGTTACAACCGTCAGCTTGTAGATACAAGTCAGTATGAGTAGGCTCATAGACAGCAAGTCCCAGTGTATCATCAACCTTCCTCCTGACGAACAAGTCAAGGAAAGGAAGGCAGCTATTCTTTTCCGCTTTCATATTGAAACAAATATTCATGTAGACTCAATTCGAGTGTTCTAAGAAGTCATTCAAGTTCTCACTGCACTGAGGTCAAACAACGAAAGCATCGTCTATACATCTGAAAATACAGGCAGGTTCCAAAGCCTTCGACTCCACGGCATGTTCCTCGAAGCCTTCCATAAGATAATTGGCGATAATGGGTGACAATGGGCTTTCCGTCTTAACTTCTTCTGTTTACTCATAGAATAAAATAAGTGGAAGTTACCACATGTCGAAATAGGTTCATTAATTCGACACCAAACCTAGCTTCAATCAACCGTAACTAATCAGAGACGAACGTGAATTAATAGGGGGACCACATCAAAACTTACTGGAATACCGGAGTCATTCAAACGCCATGTTCTTAATGTGATGCTCACACCTACCTACTAGTGAACTCAACAGAGTGACAAGGTGTTTTGTTAGACGATATGTCCGAGCACCAATGTTACTCGCAATCCGTCTAATAGAGACCCCTTCGTAGTGGTACTTACGGGGAACGGCACATTGAGAATTAACGCCCTGCGACAAGAAATTTCTCTTCAAGAGGCAGTTAATCTTTGAACACTTTTTGTGTGATCAGCACCGACCATGCGATATGCTGAATCAGACAGTAAAAGAGTGCGTCTTTCAAAAGATAGATCAGACCTGCGTTGCGCTGTCAACCAGTTGTGCACATTGTGAGTGATGACAATACCGAGGTAGCACCAATCTCTACAGTCTTTTTGTCTTACGCAGTGTACATTTCCAACAGAAATGGTCGTATTTTGCTGAAATATGATGTATAATGTGTTTTTCGATCACCATTTAACATCAGGGTCTTTGTACGTTGCGCAGAGGATGATTCTGGTTTACGTGATGCGGGTGTCTACCGTACGCCTTGCAGTTGTGGCATGTCATATCATCAGGAACGTGGAATATAACAATACGCAGATTCTGGCATGCACTTTCCGCAGCAGAAATTTAATTAGCAAGAAATCTTATAAACACAGATGGAGGTTTGATTTAAATACTGCGCAGAATCCTGCTCTTTGTCTCTCTTGTCAAAAAGAAAGGGACAGAGTTAAATTAATAGTAACGGTAATTTCTGACGTCGGTCATCTTCGGTTGAGTGATAGTGCTAGTGTTTACACTGTGTGTATGTGTGTGTGTGTGTGTGTGTGTGTGTGTGTGTGTGTGTGTGTGTGTGTGTGTGTTCTGGAATGACTGTGCAAATCGAGGTTCTAAGTTCCCTTACCCAGCGCTTATTTAATGCAGTTTTAGAGTGAGAGAGTGTGCACATGTAGAAGTATCGGCGCTTGTCGACAACGTCACTAGGCGGCATTCCGTTAAGTTACTGGAGCATTGTATACACCGAGAGAAACTCAGGTCACACAGTAGGCATTTTATGTGCATACACCTTAATCCAGAACGTACCTTACAGATAGTTCCTTCCTTTATCTCACATAAAAATCTCCAGAAAGTATTCGCAGGCAATGTTGTACACTATTTTTTCTCCTTCAATGCAGTAACAAATATGCTTCTTCCACTAATTATTTTTGCCGGCCGCGGTGGTCTCGCGATTCTAGGTGCTCAGTCTGGAACCGCGCGACTGCTACGGTCGCAGGTTCGAATCCTGCCTCGGGCATGGATGTGTGTGATGTCCTTAGGTTAGTTAGGTTTAATTAGTATTAAGTTCTAGGCGACTGATGACCACAGATGTTAAGTCGCATAGTGCTCAGAGCCATTTGATTTGAACTAATTATTTGTTTATCTATATATCTATACTTAGACACTCACTCAATCACACTCACAACACACACACACACACACACACACACACACACACACACACACACACACACACACAATCTTCACAACTACTAAATGGAGAACGAGTGACTCCCCTTCACACATACTTAAACGAGTTTAATGAGAGATTGTTTAACAACCTGATGCATTGGTGCTAACAAAACATTAAATTATGAAAAAATGCGTTGAAACGTACGTGATATCATATAATCATTTGAAAGTACAACATCGGGCTTAAAATAGCCAGCAAGCAGTCATATATAATCTTCCCACTTTTTGTATTTCATCGAGGGCAGTTCAGTCTGGCAGGTCACCGCAGATTCAGCTCTCAACTTTCTGCCGACCTATAGTTATCCGGGCCATTAATTCTGTGAACATTGTACGAAGACCAAAGCACAATGAAGATTCACCATCGTTACAGAAGCGGCTACTTGGAGGGACGTGTCTTGTGTGAGGAGAACGTTTAAGCCGTGCATCCCTCATTTATATTCACCCCACTTCTTCAGGGCAATCAGACGGAGCGTTCTATCTTATCGCCAATCGCGTCTCCAATTACGTACTTATCTAATACGTCTGTCGACTGTAGAAGGCAAGGTGCTCGACATGGATTGGACTTAGGATTCCCAGCCTTACTGAATGACGTATGTACGTTTGTAAAGCCTCCTCGTATTAATTTTCTGTCAGATTCAGGGCCTTCCAGCTTACGCTGGCTGATGAAAAAATGAATCCCACTGCACACTCGTATCTTTGAAAGATGTATGCAATTATTTAAATATCTTCGAGTCTCAATTTTCAGGGAGTAATTTTGCTTATAGTGTTCCAGCTGTAAATTGTTATCCAGAATTTTCTCTTCGTGTATCGGGTACTTTAGATATGATGTTCAACGGCTGAGCGATACCGACTGTTGGTTCGCCCTGTGTTGCGCGTCTGAACAGCGTCGTAAAATAGAACTCTAAATGCGGAATTTGAAGTAATGAAAATGAATCTAATTAACTGCCGAAAGAAACTAATCATTTTTTCAATGAACACTACATAACTGAAACTCAATACCGAAGTACATTATGAAAGTTGCGTTATATGAAGCGCAACGTATGACGTGAAATAACCACATAAATAAATTATCTCTCTACTCAAATAACTGTATGCAATCACCAACATTGCACGCAGAAAGTTAATTCAGTTTTTCCTTCATTTCCAAAAACAATCTGTTGCTGCCTGTGGAGCACAGAGCAATACACACACGACAAAATATCCAAAACTTTAAAACTCTACTAACAATGATGGAGGTGAATTTCAGTTTAAAGAAAATCGCTCTTTACAAATTAAACTCCGATTATTGACAAGGAGTGTGGAACATAAGCAGACTATAACAGTTGCGAAATACTCTTATTACAAAAAAATTAGAGACATCTCAACCACTAGCCTAGATTATGACATAATGAAAACAAAGAGATCAAATTAACACTAATCATAAATATTATCACAAATAATATCTGAGGAACAAAGATTTTCTTCAGTTAACAGTTCTGACAAACTTCTTATTATTGGGAATGACTGGATGACCTTTAAAAGTTCCTCGAAAAATCTTCTCCATTAATACAAAGAACGGAATAGCCTTATGAACAAGTTTTCATCTCCATAATAAAGTGTTCCATACAGTTTCTCCCAGATACACAAATAACAGATCTCATTCTCTGAAAAACTCAACTGCTCACTACCGTATCTCAAATAAGAACGCCCCAGCACTGCACAACTGACTGACTTGCAACTGAATTACGGATGACACTAAACACAGAGTCGAGAATCTTATTCACTGCTATTGCAGTGCGCTCATTCACCATTGTGCCAGTACAGTACAATAGCAAAAACATATGAAAACCTTACACCACTTTCAAAATAATTAAGTGAGCATTTAATCTGTTACATTGTTTGCAAGTAATGGAGTGTCTGTCGTTTAACGAGTGCAGTTGTTTCCCACAGATGACACGTAGGTGTGTCATTTTCTCACAGCTACTCGGAGCTTGATTAGAATTCATGTTCACTGTTTTCACGTTAGCACAGCTGTCTTAGATACAGTCCTAGCGAAACTATTACTATAATACGAACCAAAGCTGTTGCAGAATTATGTTCTTCCATTACTGCACCTGATTTGATACTTCATTTAACCCTGTGTCGGTACCGAATATCAAAATTGCTATTATGTTATGAAGAAACATAATTAGTACCGTTACTGTGAAAGTAAGCAATTCAGAGAAAAAAATCGTTAAAGAAAGCTAATAAGAAAAGAGTAGCTCAGCAGTGCACTACCAGAAGCTGTGCTTTAGAGAAATACGCTAGCCCGAAATGAGCGCGCGTGGGACCGGCGTTATTATTTTATCCTGCGCGAAACTAATCGGGTACGTGCAACGGGGCAGAGCGCCGGCCAATGAAGCACCAATTGGTCCCGGCGGTGACGCCACGTCGCTTCTTCCAAAGATAACCTTGCAAACAGTAATTAAATTTCGCCGCTTGCCGGCGAGACGATGGTACGCCTGTCGGCACCACAGAGCAGATTTCAATTAAGCGGCTCTGTTTTTAATAATAGGGTGACGTCAGTGTCACCCATCTGGCGTCTTCGGTTAATGAAGAAGGTAGAAGAGAGCCGACCGAGCTCCACCCATACGTGGGTCCGCACAAATTCAATAAGTGCACCAAGGCGTCCCGCGGTGGCCATCAATTAAAACGGCCACCGAATTGGACTCGTGGCAACTCAAAAAGCTACTGCCGCTTCACATTTCTGAACTCTTCCTACCATAATTAGTCTCATTACTTATACCTAAGTAGTCTTGGTTGGCGTAACAATTTATTATGGCATTCTTCTCTCCGTGCTACTGGATTCTTAAGCCAACGTTACGTAATATTTCAGCGGTCCCACTGCCACTGTCTTCAGATGAAACGCTGTTTTTGAGTGTTACTGATATGATGCCAACGCCGCTGTGTGCAACGAGTCGTTGTTTCAGCCCAACTAGCTTGCATAGATTTTTCCTGTCGTTTTGCACGTCTATAGTACGTACTTAGGTCTAGTATGATGAGCTTCTCAACCGTTTTCGTGTAATCGACGTTCAAAGTTTTACAAGTAAATTTAGCTTCATATCACACCGCAAGCTGTCGAACAGCGACGCTAGCGCAACTAGATAAAATACTAACCAATAAACTGGATATTTAGTTAAATGATTACATGTTCCCCAGATCATGTGAACAGGTCTCATATCGAAATGATATTTTTATTTTTACAGGCAACCGGTTTCTGAACAGAAACTTTTCCTTGAAATAGAAAGAGTTGTGCAGGAGATATTTAAGGTTATTTTTCAAACTTGATTTGTTATCTGTCAGACAGTTTATGATATAGGGCAACTCATCTAAAATTTTTGGTGCTGTATATTGAACTTCTTTCTGACTCACTGGTAACTTTAATAATGCGCAATAAAAGCTACTTTTTTCTCAAGTGTTGTAGGATTGTACTTACTATTCTGCTGTAATTGTGATGGACTATTTACGACGAATTTTATTAGTTAATATATGTACTGAGATTGTGCAGTTATAAGGTCTGACCCCTTACAGAATTAATTACGTGACGATAGCGGGTGAACACCAAATGTTGTTGTTACTGCTCGCTTTTTGCAATCAATATTATCGAGTCGAACTATGCAAAATGTGTCAGAAGGCTGATTCGTTAGTTTCTGAGAAAAGTAACTGCACAAAGAGCCTAACTAGGTGAACTTAAATGTCTGATAAGCTCAGTAATGCGCCTCTCCCAGTTCAATCTTCATTAATGTGCACACCCACAAATTTGGAGAATTATTTCATGTTTACTGACTAGTTTTCACGTGATATATCAATTGTTCATAAGAGTATTTGTTGTACTAAACTGAATATAGCGTTTTCTCAAAACTGAGGGAGAGTTAATTTTCAGAGAACCACTTAATACGTGTCCATTCAATTCTCATCCCTACCTAAAGGCTGTAAAGTTACACAAGTCACACCAATACTCAAGAAAGGAAATAGGAACAATCCGAATAATCCGTTGAATTGCACACCGGTGTCACTGACCTCGATTTCCTTTAGGATTCTGAAACATGTATAGTGACTGAATATTACGAATTACCTCGAGGAACAAGGCCTTTTGAGGCACAGTCAGCATGGTTTCAGAAAGTGTCCGTCCTGTGAAACACAAATAGCTCTTTATACGAGCGAATTAATGAGTATTGTCGACAGAGGATCTCAGATTCGCTCTATATTTCAAGATTTCCATAAAGCTTCTGACACTGTTTCTCACAAGAGACTTCTAACCAAATTACGTGCCTCAGGAGTATCGCCTCAGTTGTGCGACAGGACTTGTGACTCCCTATCACAAAGGTCACAGTTGGTAGTAATCGATGAGAAGTCATGGAGTAAATCAGAAGTGGTATCCGGTGTTCCCAGAGGTAGTGTAGTAGGCCATCTGCTCTTCCTGATCTATATAAATGTTTTAGGAGACAAACTAAGTAGAACTCATAGATTGTTTGCAAGTGACGATGTCATTTACCGTCTAGTAGTTATTTGAAGATCAAAAACAGTTGCAAAATAACTTACACAAAACAACTGCATGGTGCGAAAAATGGCAATTAACTGTAAATAAGGAACCCTGTGAACTGCCGTGCGGTACGGGATCCTTACCAGGATAGACTGACGGAAGACATCGAAAAAGTCCAGGAATCACGATGGTCCCACGGTCCCCCGATGCAGCAGTGGATAGGCTTACTACAATAACTCCGAATCAGCGTTGTGGTCCTCATGGGAAACCTGTTGCAAACGACACATTTCCGTCCATGGTGATCACACCCTAGGAAGGACCATGTTCCGCCTTTTTCTTGACCGGCGGGAGTGGTCGAGCGGTTCTAGGCGCTACACTCCGGAACGCCGCGACCGCTACGGTTGCAGGTTAGAATCCTGCCTCGGGCATGGATGTGTGTGATGTCCTTAGGTTACTTAGGTTTAAGTAGTTCTAAGTTCTAGGGGACTGATGACCTCAGCAGTTAAGTCCCATAGTGCTCAGAGCCATATGAACCATTTGAACCGCCTTTTTTTAATGACCAGTGTCTCATCCCGAATCGCGGCAACTTCTGTGTAATTATTGCCTTCGAATCAAATTGTCATTTTTGTTCGTGTGGCTGCGTTCTTTCCGTACCTTACTGCAGCAGCTCCTCCCATGTGTGGTCCAAATTTCATCGAGCTGTGCTACTTAACAGTGACATATCACGCGGAAGTCACTTTCGTCCTTACGTTTCGCACACCAGTGCATTTGTAAAGTACCTAAATTGTCTAAATTATGGTAATTAACAAAGCGCAACGATTAATTTATGTAAAGGTACTATGGGTTTTCGGGACGAGATACATCAAAGTGCCCTGTAATTTTGCAGACGTTACGCCCATAACTATCTGATATACAAGTAATTCTGAATGTGGCAGGGGTCAAATTCAGGGATCGAAAGACTATTTACAGTTTGTACAAAAACCAGATGACAGTTATAAGAGTCGAAGGGCAGGAAAGGGAAGCAGCCATCGGCCATCTGTTCGATGGAGCATAAAACATGATTCGCCTGTGACCACTCAGTAGACGTCCAGTTGTGGTACTGGCGTGCAAATTCAAGCCTTCGGCGCAGATGAACAGCAGTCAGCACGGGTCCGTATACAAGGAGCCTGCTGCGGAGGTCCACATTGAACAACGTTCGTTAAACAGCTGTTTACGATACACCGTCAGTGGTTCATTGGTCGCTTAGTTCATATGGGCGGCCAGTTTCTCAACGGTTGCATATCTATTGGCCCGTACACGTTTGTGCGGCCGTCGTTCACCCGTAACATCAAGGTCCATTGTGCACCACAGTTGCCTCGGCGTTTGAATTGCGTAATTTTGAAATGTCCAATATATTTTAACGACTGCGGCACGGTAACTGTTTGCGAACTTACGAAGATGCTTACGAAGATGCTTCCAACCTTGGTCCGAAAGCCAATGATCATGCCCGTTCTCACATAAGATAAACCGATTCGTTTCTGCATTACGACAACAAGTGCACTGTTTTCCGCGTCCCCGCCGACACGCCTGTATTCTTCCACTGCTTGTGCTACCACCTGGTGTCTGTAAGTGGTTGTTGCACCCTGATGATGAATACAGACGGTGTTCATATTAATGTGGCTGACCGTGTGATAGACGTACATTGGCCAGTAATAGTTCTCGGCAGTGTTTCGTGCTGTTTGTGGTGAAATAACTATTTAATAAACCTTTGGAAACGTTCGTTCGATGTGTTTTGTAGAGTTTTCTGTGCGTTGAAGTCATTTAGTAAATTTCGTGCTCTAGTTTTCAGATGACGTTTCTTATTGTTTCTTGTTAAATATTTCAGTAAAATTTTCATTCAATGTTTTAACTTCGTTGAGAGTTCCAGTGGCAGCCAGAATATTTGATTTTACCTAATAATTCTGTAAAGTTTTGTTGGTATTGCTATTAGCTGTGGTGTAATAGTACTGATACAAGTAGCTGCTTTATTAGTAGACAGAGAATTTCGAGGTCGCTATTGTTAGTTCTATTAATAGTTCCACATGTGAAACTGAACTTACGTAATGTAGACGTATAGTTTTTTTCTCAGTAACTGTAAAATTTTACCATGAGTGAGAAATGTGTCCTCTGTCGTAAGTTTGTGAGTAATGGGTTACCGTGAGGATTTGTTCAAAGTATTTTCATTGGGGTGAATGCAGTGCGGAAGCCAGTGGGCATTCTAGCGAGAGCCTCTCCTGGGAACGCAGAATCTGTAGTAGAAATAAGTTGGTAGACGAGCAGGAGCGTAAGATCTCTGCCCTTCAGGTGCAGTTGCAACGCGCAAAGGAGGAAGTAGATAGATTGAGGAGGATGAAGGTTGGTGGGGAATGGGAACTGGCAGTTGGCTAGAAGGCAGCTAGGAGGAGAAGCTATTCTGACAGTTATACTTTGCGTATATGCAATAGATATGACCAACGGTTAGAGTTGAGTGGATGGAGCTTCTTGTAACTTAGATGTAGGGAACAAGTAGCAGTCCTCAGCAGTTAGGAGGCCTAGGTCAGTTGCAAAGTTTAGCAGAAAGAAGAACGTACTGCTGATAGGTAATTGGCACGGTAGATGTGTGGGCCAGCAGTTGCAGGAAGTGTTGGGCGGTGAGTACCAGGTCACCAGCATTGTGAAGAGTAGTGAAGGTTTGACTCAGACGACTGACAGCATAGGGGAGTTATGTGGGAATTTTACGAAGGAGGTTCAGGTAGTGGTAGTAGGTGGAGCACAGAGCAGTCTTGACAGGGACGGGCTATATGATGTAGTTGGTGACCTGGTAAAGATACCTAGTCAAACTGGTGGCACTAATGTGCATTTCGAGCAACTATTTCGGCATCATGATCGGCCCCATCTTAATGCGGCTGTTACGTGCATTAACATGGGGCTGGAGGGGGCGCTGATGGCAGAGAGCATAGGTCACATTTCAGTGGTGCCAGCTCGGTCTATCAGTAGCTCGGGTTTCACTGGGGATGGCCTGCACCTCAATAGGTATGGGAAGGGAAGTCTGGAAAAGCTTGCAGGTGACAGCGTAGTGAGTGGTGGTGGGATCACTCATGGAAAAATTCCTGTAGTAGTTGGTGTTAGAGCTGTACCTTTTTTAGACTGAAGTCAACTGATAGGTATACCTGCTTAAAGGAAGTCACTCTAACTAAGGGCTCACCTTCAGAAGAAATCATGTTTCCAAGTAGAGAAGAAATTAGCATATTTCATCAA
This sequence comes from Schistocerca gregaria, assembly GCF_023897955.1. Taxonomy (NCBI): domain Eukaryota; kingdom Metazoa; phylum Arthropoda; class Insecta; order Orthoptera; family Acrididae; genus Schistocerca; species Schistocerca gregaria. The sequence continues at coordinate 353,738,530 of NC_064931.1, forward strand.
AATATAAGAGGTATTACAGATAAAGTTAGTGAACTGCTTATAGATGTTGACTCTGAAATTATTGGTATATCGAAGCACCATTTAAATCATTTGACAATTCAGAGGCTTCCTGTACCAGGATACAGATTACCTGGCTGTTTTTCAAGGAGTACCTTGCGCGCCGGGGGAGTGGCTATGCACGTAAAAAACAGTATTCCTTTTGAGTCCATAGACGTATAAAGACACTGCACTGAACAGATATTTGAATGTTGTGCAGGGGCAGTTGAATTTAGTGAAACTAAACTTTTAATTGTTGTTGTTAATAGGTCCCTTAAATATGACTTCAGAGCATTTCTGCTCAAAGTAGAGAGGGTACTTGATTACTCTGTACGAAGTACCAGAAATTAGTAATATTTCGTGACTTTAATATAAATTTTGTATATGATGGTGCAAGAAAAAGGATGTTGGTAGATCTCCTAAATGCATATGATCTCATGCAGACCGTGGTTTTTCCAATTAGGGTGCAGGGGAACAGTAGCACAGCCATAGACAGTATTTTTATTCATTCTTCATTATTAGATGGGCAATCCGTTAGTAAAAAGTTGAATGGACTTTCAGACCATGATGCACAAAATTTTAACACTAAAAGGCTTTTGTACTCAAAAAAATGTCACATATAATTACAAAAAAATGTAGGAAAGTTAATCCAACAGCAATAGAGACTTTTTTAAACCTTCTCAAGGAACAAGAGTGGCAGGATGTTTATAGTGCCGATAACATAGATGATAAATTTAATGCTTTCCTTAACACATTTCTTTGCGCTTTGAGAGTTGCTTTCCATTAGAACGTTCTAAACGGGTTACTAGCAGTAATAGGAAGCCCGGGTGCCTAGCTTGTGGGACAAGGATGTCATGTAGTAGAAAGCAGTATTAATATCAAAATACTAGAAATAGTCACAAAAAAGCTACAGTAGCCCATTACAAACAGTTTTGTAAGGTGTTCAGAATGTTATTAGGAAGGCAAAGAGTATTTGGTGTGCAAATGGAACACCTAATTCACAGGACAAAATTAACACCATATGGTCTGTTGTGAAGGAAGTGTCTGGTCAACAGCACAAGGTCGTCGATATAAAGTCAGTTCGTAGAAAAAATATTTCTGTTACTGACAAATCAGATATATGCACAGTATTTAACAATTATTTTCTGAGCATTGCTGGTCAAGTAAGAAAAATTTATAAGTTATCATATAACTTTCTTGGTAAATGCCTTTCCGAGATTGATGTCTGAAACACTCCTCTGTGATACAGACAAGGGGGAGATTGAGTCAATAATTAAAACACCGAAGACTAAGGACTCTCATCGATATGATGGAGTGTCTAGCAGAATATTAAAGTAATGTGCTGCACATGTTAGCCCTGTATTTAGTAATATTTGTAATTTTTCATTTAGGAATGGTCAGTTTACCGAACTATTAAAGTACCCAGTAGTACTCGTAAAACAGTTTATAAAAAGGGAGCCGGCCGCGGTGGCCGTGCGGTTCTAGGCGCTTCAGTCTGGATCCGCGTGACCGCTACGGTCGCAGGTTCGAATCCTGCCTCGGGCATGGATGTGTGTGATGTCCTTAGGTTAGTTAGGTTTAAGTAGTTCTAAGTTCTAGGGGACTCATGACCTCGGATGTTGAGTCCCATAGTGCTCAGAACCATCTGAACCATTTTTTATAAAAAGGGAGAAAGGGATAATGCGGACAATTTTAGACCTATTTCTACGCCATCAGTGTTTGGTAAAGTTGTTGAAAAGACTGTGTATGTAAGGATAATTGGTCATTTTATATCACACTATTTCCAGTCAAATGTACAGTTCGGCTTTGAAAGTCTTTTAAGAACAGAAAATACTGTATTCTCTTTTCTCTGTGCGGTACTGGATGGGTTAAACAAAATGTTTCGAACGCTAAGCATATTTTTTTTATTTAACTAAGGCGTTTGATTGTGTTAAATCACAAAATATTGCTCCAGAAGTTGGCCAATTCCGGAATACGGGGAGTAAAAATGGTTCAAATGGCTCTGAGCACTATTTGACTTAACTTCTGAGGTCATCAGTCCCCTAGGACTAAGAACTACTTAAATCTAACCAACCTAAGGACGTCACACACATCCATGCCCGAGTCAGGATTCGAACCTGCGACCGTTGCGGTCGCCCGTATCCAGACTGTAGCGCCTAGAACCGCTCGGCCACTCCGTCCGCCAATACGGGGAGTAGCTCAAAATTGGTTCACAATTTACTTTAGCAACACACAGCAAAATGTCATTATTCACAATGTTGAAAATGGCTGTGATATGGTGTCTGAGTGGGTACAGTCAAGTGAAAAGGGGGTGGTAGTGTTGGGGCCACTCCTGTTCCTTATTTCTACAAATGATATGCCTTCTAGTATTACGGGTAACTTTAAAATATTTCTGTTTGCTTATGATACTAGCTTGGTAGTAAGGGATGTTGTGTGCAACATTGGTTTGGTTTCAAATAGTGCAGTTCATCACCTTAGTTCATGGCTTGTAGAAAATAAACAATCGCTAAATCATAGTTAGCCTCTGTGTTTATAGTTTCTAACACACAATTCAACAAAACCTGAGGTTTTAATTTTACAGAATGGGCATATAATTAGTGAAACTGGACAGTTCAGATTTCTAGGTGTTTAGATAATAAACTATCGTGGAAAGCTCACGTTCAGGATCTTGTTCAAAGACTTAATGCTGCCATTTTTACTATTCGAACGGTATCTGAAGTGAGTGGTTGTTTGACACGAAAATTAGTCTACTTTGCTTATTTTCATTCGCTTATCTCGTATGGTATTATATTTTGAGGTAGCTCCTCCCATTCTAAAAAGATATATTTGGCTCAGAAACGAGCGGTTCGGGTAATAAGTGGTGTAGGTCTAGCGGTTCTAGGCGCGCAGTCCGGAACCGTGCGACTGCTACGGTCGCAGGTTCGAATCCTGCCTCGGGCATGGATGTGTGTGATGTCCTTAGGTTAGTTAGGTTTAAGTAGTTCTAAGTTCTAGGGGACTAATGACCACAGCAGTTGAGTCCCATAGTGCTCAGAACCATTTGAACCAATAAGTGGTGTATGTTCATGAAACTCTTGTCGACCACTGTTCGCGAGTCTGAGTATTTTCACATTGGCCTCTCTCTCTCTCTCTCTCTCTCTCTATATATATATATATATATATATATATATATATATATATATATATATATATATATATATATATATATTCCTTACTGTCATTTCTTGTTAACAAGATTAGCTTATTCCCAAGAATAAGCAGCTTTCACTCAGTTAATACTCGGCAGAAATCAAATCTGCATTTGGATCGAACATCCTTAACTTTTGTGCAGAAAGGTGTGCAGTATACAGCTGCATCCATTTTCAATAAGCTACCTCTCGAATTCAAAAATTTTAGCAGTAATCCGCGCGCTTTCAAATCGAAAATGAAGAATTTCCTCGTGGATAACTCCTTCCAGTGTCGAGGAGTTCCTTGCAAAATTAAGCTGATTCTTGGTGAATTGTTGATTGCGTTTACTTAAACTTACGGACTGACTTTAGTCGGGTTCATAAACTTTTTTTTTTGTATGTTGTCCTTGTTTGTAGCCAGTTCGTCATCGATTAAATCTGTCCTTTCCGAGGCCCGTTCTATTTCTGAAAGCAGAAATCGTAATCCACTACTGGCTTGCTGGGCCTGTCGTAGCTTCGCCAGAGTCCCGGTAGCCGTCATTTTTCAGGGTTCCTGTAGGACCTTCACAACTACCGTAGCGGTCCCGGGGCACACACAGTCTCCCACTGTACCTCGCTCCTACAGCCAATCCCCTACTTCATGCCGTTGCCCATCTCCCACGACTTGGACGAGGGGTTGGACTTGTGGGAGCAAGAAGATGGAAAAACGACAGAGAAATAAACGAGAGGGGGAGAAAAGCAGAAGCATTTCGGAAGGTCGTCAAAAGCCTGATTTGGAGCAAGGATGTACCCCAAATCATTAAAAAGGTTATATACCAGTCATACTATGTCCCAATCCTGTCATATGCATCAGAAACCTGGGTTATGAAAGTAAGAGAGAAAAGCAAAGTACAAGCTAGTGAGATGAATTTCTTAAGGAACAGTATTGGAGTGACAAAGACAGACAGGATAAGAAATGAGAGGATCAGAGAGTTAATGAAGCTGGAACCATTAGAAGAGACGATAGAGAAATCAAGGCTCAGATGGTAGGGACACGTTAAGAGAATGGTGGAGAAGAGGATACACGAGATGAAACTGGAAGGAAAGTGACCAAGAGGAAGACCGGGAGACAGATGGCTGAAAGGAGTAGAGGAATGCGTCCAGAAGAAAGGAGAAGACTGGACCAAGGTGAAGACGGAGAGATGGTGGCAAGACAGAAGACGATGGAGAGGCCTATGTTCCATACAGATGATGATGATTATTACCTTCATGTTGTAATTTCATTAAGTGACACGTTCCATGACCTTGGCGAGTTGCTCCTCAATTTGTTCCTACGGAACTTGACGTGTAAATAAATAAATAAGTAAATAATGTAACCATTCTTATTGTTCCCTCATGTTTTTATGCACATTGTATGTCATTCCTCTTTTGCTACCGCTTATACCCATTTTCCTGAGACATCTTGCACCGTTTTACATTGTCGAAAGCATTATATTTTTCGTGAATACCGAAAAAAATTCTAGCAGAAGATGGGAGTTCTAAGATCTGAGAAGGCTCAAAAAGTTTCAGTATTTTTGCCGACTGACAGACTGTTGTAATGGCGGTAGGTTCAAAATGGTTGAAATGGCTGTGAGCACTATGGGACTCAACTTCTGAGGTCAGTAGTCCCCTAGAACTCAGAACTAGTTAAACCTAACTAACCTAAGGACATCACACACATCCACGCCCGAGGCAGGATTCGAACCTGCGACCGTAGCGGTCTCGCTGTTCCAGACTGCAGCGCCTAGAACCGCACGGCCACTTCGGCCGGCTGGCGGTAGGAGGTTTAACTGTATTGTCAAATCAGCATTCTTAACCTATTACATTATCATGTTTGCAAATAATGCAGCAAATTTTTGCATACAAAGAGAAGATTTCACTATGAAATATAGCATTAACAGACTAGTAAACTGTGTCGGTAGCCACATTTTCTCTGGTACACTACGTACTGTAGTCTAAAGCTCACGGTCCACACAGATTTAGTGTTTGCCTCAGATTCAAGTTCGTACTGTTCTTATTTTATCTATTGCATTCGAAATTCCAAACTCCTCCACAGGAACACCTCACAGCTGCATGCGATACAAAATACGTGTACTGTCGCTGCTTCACAAAGAGTGCCAGTGCACGGTATCCAGGTAAGATAATGGAGTGGTGGGTGGATGATGTCATTCATTCCAGTCACACAATATTTAAGTTTATTTCTTAGTACTCCTACATTGCTGAAACACGAGAGAAAAGTGGGGCAGAAACGTCGCTGTCCGTTAGGTGAAACCAGAGAAGCGAAAGTGTCAGTAGGCGGTCTGGCGTATTATGCAAAGCAGCGGATTCACGCATGGATTACGTTGTGCGTCGCGAGGAGCTCGTGACTGACTCAGCAGAGATGGCTATCCACCAGGATAGCTCGCATTCACTTTGCTTAATAGCTCATCCCGCCTTGTCTTTATTAGGAAGCCTAATCGACCAACTTAACGTGGCGCCCAGATAAAACGTCAGATACATTACTCAGCCGTGGGTAAAAATAAGTGAACGCTCGAGGAAACTGGCTATCTGATATCGCAGGGCGATTCTACCTCGATGATCTCTTCAGCCAGAAGAGCTTAAGGAAGCTTGTCAAACAATTCGTCCAACGCGATTAGTGCATCCGCCGCCTCTACTTCTTTTTTCTAGATCTGAAAACCTGTTTTCATTTACGGTCACTGAGTTGCTTTGCTCTGCAGCCACGCCGCCGCGTGCCCCCCACGTATCCGCTTCTTTTCTTTTCGCCTCTTTCTTGCATACGTCTGTGTGTGTGCGCGCGAGCGTGAGTTTGTGTAGCTCTTCGTTATATTTGAGGCACGCTTGCATTATACCTCATCCTCCAGTAATCTTAAATAACGTTCCTAAGAAGACATTGAGAGAGTAGTCGCTAGAAGATGTTGGTTTATACAGCGGGGTATTCATGCCGTATTTTTGTGAATAGTTTAAAACAGTGAACTACCTACAAGCCGTAAGCACAGACTTTAGGTCCACGATATTCATTGCGTGTCTTGAGACTACATTCTTAGACGCAGGAAAGCAGTGTACCACAATCAAAGGCAACATTTAACGTTCAGGACTTATTTTGCCATCTACACACCGATTTCATAAGACTTATTCAGATTACTATATGAGGACCTACGACCGGAAACACTGCCCATGAAAAAAATTGTTTTTGAATGTTTCCTTCATTTCATGAGAAAAACGAATATGACATAGAAAAACTTTATTAACTCTACTTTCTGTGACGTATAATAAGTGGAAGAAAATTTTTTGGCGGATTAAGGGAAAAAGGTACATTTTAATTAATATGAAAATGATACTGGAAGTTAATTTAAAATCTTTTTGATGAAGGTTACATTCTAAGAGTTCTAAAATGATGGAAGAACACATGCAAGTTGGTTGGGGTCGAAGAGAATGGTGGCTTTATGAGATGGTTGTCTTTCGGTTTACCTCTTGTGAGTGACTGCCGGAACATCCCTACATGGACCTACAGTAATACACACTCTTTGCTTCATCCCAACGGCACTGATACCTTTGTGCCACTACAGGCTTGTTGGATTCTTCTCCTTCCAAACAGTGTTCATTTTCTACATCAAGCTTCCCATTTTTGTTTGAGTGGTACGGGTCAGTAATCTAAATGTGAAGTATATGGAATAGCAGACGGAAGACCCTTTTTCCTTCATTGACAATTCTGCCTTTACAGGTGGTGTCAATATGTGTATCGTTTGTAGGCCCCAACTAAATCGTCGTTACATCGAAAGCTATCTACATCTGCATGCACAAGGATACTTAAGTGCCTGGTAGGGGATTCATCGAACCATCTTCAATATAATACTCTATTATTACACTCTCGAACAGCGCTCGGAAGGAACACTTATATCTTTCCGTGCGAACTCAGATTTCCCTTATTTTATGAAGATGATCGTTTCTTCCTGTGTAGGCCGACGTCAACAAAATACTTTCGTATTCGTAGGAGATAGTTGGCGATTGAGCTTTCGTGAGAAGATTCCGCCTCAGAGAAAAACGCCTTTGTTTTAATGGTGTCCACCCCAAATGCTGTATTATGTCCGTGACTCTCTCTCCCCTATTTCGCGATAATACAAAACTTGCTGCCCTTCGTTGAACTTTCTCGATGTATTCCTTTAGTTATATCAGGTAAGGATCCCACATCGCGCAGCAGTACTCCAAAAGAGGATGGACAAGGGTAGTGCAGGCAGTCTCTTAAGCAGAGTGTTATGCCAGTAAAATGCAGTCTTTAGTTTGCCCTCTCGACAACACGTTCTATGTGTTATTTCCAATTTAAGTTGTTCGTAATTGTTATTCCTAAGTATTTAGTTGAATTTGCAGCCTTTAGATTTGATTGATTTATCATGTAACCGAAATTTAACGGATTCCTTTCAGCATTGATGCGGATGACCTCACACTTTTCCTTATTTAGGGTCAACTGCCAATTTTCGCCTTTTCTAAATCGTTCTGCGAGTTGTTTTGATCTTCTGAGGAGCTTAGTGAACGATAAACGACAGCATCGTCTCCAAACAACCTAAGACGACTGTTCAGATTCCATAGCTCGATATTTATTTTACAGCTATTCCTGCATTGTACTAGAGCAAGATTTGTAACATATATGCGGAACTCATAGCTTGTCCTGATCCCCAACCCTCATACCAAAATAATACTGATAGACATTATTCACAAGAAGCCTGATATTATATTTATGTGACGAAAATGTTACTTCACAGCAGATGTAACAAAAATTGTTCACCAAATTTTTATTGTTTCTAGGCATTTAATATATACTGAATTCTATATTTCACAAACACTCATTACCTACGAACCTATTGCTCTTCCGTAGCAACAGAAGAGGTGATACTGCTACGCTGTGCATCCTAGGTGTCGTATAATGGGGGCCTAATCGCCTTACCGGCGGACTTGGGTGAAATAAAAGAGTTCTCGCGGAACAGACTTCGGCGGTTAACAAACGTAGTTGTAAATCGGAGCCTGCTCCAGGTAAGGTCAGTTATCTTTGAGAGTCAAATTTGAAACGGCGTTTTAGAAAAAAAAGTCACTGGATTCGGTGGGTACCCATGTAGAAGACAGCAAGGAATCAGAGAATTTGCAGCCACCCAAGTGCATACGGACACATAAAAAAAAGATAAACAAATAAATTATACAGTAAAACACAACACAAACTCACTACTTAAGACCGAAAACTCAAGAATTTCACCAATGAATTAAATAAATAAAAAATTTAATAGCAGGGCGCCAAGAAATGAGAAACACGGTAGAGGACCCGTTCGAATCACAACGATATACGATTTATAACGAGAAACCAGGACAGAAGGTTATGAAGCAATGTCCACCATTTGGAAAAGAATTTATAGTGAACATAAAAGCACAGATTCAGTAACTGATTTTCAAGCAATATCTCCAGGAACTGCAACTCTGACTTTTAAAATAATGAATTAAGTCCACACAGTTATAAATGCTCGTGGCTGTACAAGTGAAAAAAAATTCTAACAAAAACAAGGGAAGAAGTAAATAAACTTTGGAACCTTACGAAACAAGTTGTAAACAGAATAAATAAAAGGAATGCAAAAATCTTATTGTGAGACTTCAACGCCCAGCTGTGAAAAGAAAAGAAATATAAAGAGGTAACTGGAAAATGGATTCCTCATAACTCAACAAACAAGAATATTCAAACACTTGTAGAACTCTGCCAAGAACAGAACCTTATATTTAAACCAATATACTCAAGAGAGCAAAATAATTTTAAAACATAGAGACACCCTGGCTGGAGGGCAGAGTAGCAGCTAGACCATGTCTGTATAGACAAAAATTTTCATAAGGAAATAATTATACAAAATTAAAGTATTCAGAGGAGTAGACACAGGCTCAGACCACTACTTACTTAAAATTAAAATCAAATTCACTCTATTAAAGAAAAACAATAAAAACAACAATAAAACTAGAAGGAGGTGTGGCCTAGATCAGCTAATTCAAAATGACAAATATCTACAAATAACACAAACTGTTAAAGTAGCAGATAATCTAGAAGAACTAGTACCAAGCCTCAAGAAACAAGCCGAGAATATAGCTCCCTGGGACCCTCGAAGTAAACATGCATATTGGACTCCAGACGGTCACACATTCCACGAAGAAAGACACCAAGCACGGTTAAAGATCCAAACAAACAAAACAGGACAAAGTGCCATCAACCGCAAAAATGAAAGGAAAAAATTCACACAAAACTTTCGAAAAGTTAAGAGAGGTTTCCACAAAGGCATAATAAATTCTTCAGAAGATAATTACCACAAAACAAATTCCAGGAGCTAATACAAAATTTTTGGGAAACAGCTATAATAATACGAGGCCCTGGCGCTAATACAAACAGATGAAGGTGGACGAATATCACACAGTGAAAAAGACAACGGTGAAATTATGGCAAGCATTAAATAAACTTTTGAATCGTGGACAATGCAAAGAAGTCTTACAAATGGACGTAAATATCCCATTTCAAATAGAGCCTAACAGATTAGATCCCCAAGAAGTAGAGTGAGTCCTCAAACGACAAAAGTTACAAGGCATGTGGAGAAGATTAGGTTTTTATTGCAATATGGAAATATTCAAGTGACACAGTCAAGACCTCCATACTCAAGGCTCTAACAAAACTTTGGATAACAAGACAATTCCCTGAACATTCGACCACAGCCATCATCCACACACTACACAAGATTTTAAGAAGCCATATAAGTGTCTCCATAGACATTCAGTACCAAAAGTTTTAAGAAAGCTGGGACTACATCCAAAACTAATTAAACTAACAAGACTTACTCTAACCGACACCAGATCGAAAGTGAAGTTTAGAAGGTAAATTTCTGAACCATTCCTTATAGAAACAGGCTTAAGGTAACGTGACTTTCTATTACCATTACTGTTCAACTGTGCCCTGGAATACATAGAGAGAGAACGGTACAAGGACCACCATAAGATCACAAGAATTAAAATTGTTAAAAAGAAAGTAAGTTTGAACTCTTTGAGATTTGCTGACCATGTTGCTCTCCTAGCCAACGGTATTCAAGAAACTAGGCAACAAGTAAAATCGCTATAAGGGATGGCACAGAAAACTGGTTTCAAAATATCACTTGATAAAACAGAGGTTATGCTAACTGACCCGCCACTTGCAAAGAAAATTACAATAAGAGAAGAAGAAATTAAAAATGTTGATAAATTTAAATATGTAGATGACATTGTAACTTACAATCTAAATATAAAACCATCATGGTAAAATATAATAAAAAACGGAACAAAGCAAATTACATTTCAAAAACACATACAAAAACGAAAGCCTATCCATAGATTCAAAATTGAAAAGTTACACAACCAGAAATAACTTCCACAGCTGACTCCATCTTCAAAACAATTAATACAGCAGATATTGGCAAAACGCTAAAGACAGAAACAAGAATACTTTGGATACGTTTAAATAAACATTATCAAGTAAATGGGCATTGCAGAATAGCTTCAAATGAAACAGTGTGCAAAAAACAGAACCAGTAATGAACGCGATCAGGGAGAAACGTATTTCATTCTTAGGACATTTGATGAGAACAGCAGAAAATCGAATTAGTCAGGGAATAATAGAGACATTATGGAGTAGTAAGAGCAACATTAAATGGATCACAGAAAATACAGAAGATATAAGAGAAGCCCCAGTTACAGTAGATGACTGTAAAAACAAAACAGAGAAAAACCAGAATGCTGCAAGAGACACAAACTAGACTATAATCGAAAATCAATGAAAGGGCTACAGGGAAAGTCATCTCACATGAAGAATGAAAGAAAACATCTGAGAGAATGAAGGAGTAATGGGCAACAGAAGAGCCAAACATCCTTCATGTAATAACAAATTATAATAGTGCCTAATAACCACTGTACTATTGAATTGTCTTATTGAATTATCATTGAACTGTATTGTATTATTCAATTACAAAGACCTGCACAAACCTTTGAATAAGTGACTGTAGTGGGCCAATGAAGGCTATAAAATATAAATAAATAGTAAATAAAACACTCAATATCCAGAAATATTTCACTAATTACGACTAAAAATCCGTGGTGGAATTTAAAACATTACATCATCTTCCATAGCAAAATTTTTACTCTGGAAACAATTTCAGGAGTGTGGCTAAGGCATCTAACTGTATACCCTTTCCTCCGGGTCAGTTAGTCTAGCAAAATATGTAGGAGACCTTTTAGAGAGCTGGTCGTGAGTTATATCAGCACAGGCATTTGTTATTTACTATATTCCTATATCTACGTGTATCGGTTTACGACCTGCTATAGGGGTGTTTCCTTTTCATTGTATCACCTCCAAAGTATAAACAAACTTATGATTTATATAATAGTATTACGTACACACAACATACAACCAGAAAGTAAAATGCGATATATTTCAAGAATTGTAAAGATGTAATTCAGAACAGCATACCCTACTACTTTGTTTGAGAGCTTTAGTGTTCAGCTAAATGTTTCGGTCCCCTCAAGGGCTGGCTTTTTGAATGTTGTATTACCTACATTAGTTTGTCTGAAGTAGCGGATATATTTATGGTTACGTACTCAGATTTTCCCTAGCAAATAATTACGTCAGCACATGAAGCATCAATTTTACTATAAAAAATACACGGACAGTCTTATTACATATCATGTACATAAATTATAAAGCTATTAGTCCGTGTTTTTTACAGTTTTTACGAGTAAATAAGAAAATGAGTCATATCAATACAAAATAGAATGCAGGTGATTTCAGGGAATAAAATTTGCTGTGAGTTGTAGAACAAAATAGTAGCAAGAAATGTGTGTTACTCGAAGTAAAGTAGGTTAAAAAGCGCCACTCATTACTGCTGTGTAAACATCTGATAAATAAGTAATACACTCCTGGAAATGGAAAAAAGAACACATTGACACCGGTGTGTCAGACCCACCATACTTGCTCCGGACACTGCGAGAGGGCTGTACAAGCAATGATCACACGCACGGCACAGCGGACACACCAGGAACCGCGGTGTTGGCCGTCGAATGGCGCTAGCTGCGCAGCATTTGTGCACCGCCGCCGTCAGTGTCAGCCAGTTTGCCGTGGCATACGGTGCTCCATCGCAGTCTTTAACACTGGTAGCATGCCGCGACAGCGTGGACGTGAACCGTATTTGCAGTTGACGAACTTTGAGCGAGGGCGTATAGTGGGCATGCGGGAGGCCGGGTGGACGTACCGCCGAATTGCTCAACACGTGGGGCGTGAGGTCTCCACAGTACATCGATGTTGTCGCCAGTGGTCGGCGGAAGGTGCACGTGCCCGTCGACCTGCGACCGGACCGCAGCGACGCACGGATGCACGCCAAGACCGTAGGATCCTACGCAGTGTCGTAGGGGACCGCACCGCCACTTCCCAGCAAATTAGGGACACTGTTGCTCCTGAAGTATCGGCGAGGACCATTCGCAACCGTCTCCATGAAGCTGGGCTATAGTCCCGCACACCATTAGACCGTCTTCCGCTCACGCCCCAACATCGTGCATCCCGCCTCCAGTGGTGTCGCGACAGGCGTGAATGGAGGGACGAATGGAGACGTGTCGTCTTCAGCGATGAGAGTCGCTTCTGCCTTGGTGCCAATGATGGTCGTATGCGTGTTTGGCGCCGTGCACGTGAGCTCCACAATCAGGACTGCATACGACCAAGGCACACAGGGCCAACACCCGGCATCATGGTGTGGGGAGCGATCTCCCACACTAGCCGTACACCTCTGGTGATCGTCGAGGGGACACTGAATAGTGCACGGTACATCCAAACCGTCATCGAACCCATCGTTCTAACATTCCTAGACCGGCAAGGGAACTTGCTGTTCCAACAGGACAATGCACGTCCGCATGTATCCCGTGCCACCCAACGTGCTCTAGAAGGTGTAAGTCAACTACCCTGGCCAGCAAGATCTCCGGATCTGTCCCCCATTGAGCATGTTTGGGACTGGATGAAGCGTCGTCTCACGCGGTCTGCACGTCCAGCACGAACGCTGGTCCAACTGAGGCGCCAGGTGGAAATGGCATGGCAAGCCGTTCCACAGGACTACATCCAGCATCTCTACGATCGTCTCCATGGGAGAATAGCAGCCTGCATTGCTGCGAAAGGTGGATATACACTGTACTAGTGCCGACATTGTGCATGCTCTGTTGCCTGTGTCTATGTGCCTGTGGTTCTGTCAGTGTGATCATGTGATGTATCTGACCCCAGGAATGTGTCAATAAAGTTTCCCCTTCCTGGGACAATGAATTCACGGTGTTCTTATTTCAATTTCCAGGAGTGTAATTTCCAGAAAGATGGGAACCACAACATCCAGAAGGCGAAAAAAACTTAAAAAGAAAAGAAATTTGTAATTTAACGTGGTTTACCTACACAATTATGGATATGTATAAGTTAATCAGTAATTTGCAATTTTACTGCGTAGATGTCATCAAAAATTCACACAAAACCGATTGAAATATGTATCGAACTTGTTCATGCCTTTATTCCAGTACCAAATAAACTGATGCAGTGGTTAAAGTGCCGGACTCTCATCAGTGAGAAATTAAGTTAATATCCCCATGCCCCTTGAATTAATTAGGTTTTCCTTTGTTTCGCTAAAGCTTTGCAGATGAGTACTCTTATGGTTCCTTCAATAACGCTATGTTCGAGTCTGCGTTCCAGTCCAATCAGATGTGGTGCTAGTTCTGTAACGACCTCAACGTAGACAAAATTTTAAGTTAGAATCTTCCGCCAAGTCAGGAAGAGTGCGTCTGTTAACGAGGACGACAGTCGGCCTGCGCTTACATTGTAGCTCATATTTATATCCGTTGTGATAGTCCGCTATTGAAGAGAGCTGGAGCGATAAGGCAGACGTAACTCGCATTTATTGTGAGTTGTGTGATGTTAATGAGGCCCCGTTTGTTACGCCGGGCTGTCGGTCTCGGAGCTTTAGTAGCCATGCTTTCTGTGAGCTGTAATATAACGTCGCGAGAAGGGTGTTACCTCCTGAACTTTATTATTGCCGACAATCATGCACACTGCCCCGGCAGAAAGAATTCGTCCAACGTTACGCCTCCGACAGCTCTGGTCTGATCCATACGTAATCAAGGTCGAGAGTTGTTTGTAAACACATCGACTGGTAGCCTATTCTGATTCGTATGTGTCAGACTTAAATCTTGGGCTCTTTTGACATTTGACAGCCGTAATATCAGTTGCCAACAGACAGCACTGAAGATCTCCCTTAGCCGCTTTAAGCCGTCGGCACATCGGACCGTCCATCCGAACGTTGATCGTTGAGCGTGCCGATTTTCTGAGCTCAGAGCGTGGAATAGCACGAACGTGGAGAGCAATATCTAGTATATCAGGTATTCTGAAGTTGCGATTGAATGTTTACGATGAGATGACAGAACGCTACGTGCATCTCTTGCACTCCCCTCTCCCTTCGGTGAAGGTATATAGGTTAGTCCATTGATAGTGACCGGGCCAAATATCTCACGAAATAAGCATCGAACAAAAAAAGAAAACTACAAAAAATGAGACTCATCTAGCTTGAAGGGGGAAACCAGATGGCGCTATGGTTGGCCCGTTAGATAGCGCTGCCATAGATCAAACGGATATCAACAGCGTTTTTTAAAAATAGGAACCACCATTTTTATTACATATTCGTGTAGTACGTAAAGAAATATGAATGTTTTAGTTGGACCACTTTTTTCGCTTTGTGATAGATGGCGCTGTAATAGTCACAAACGTATACGTACGTGGTATAACGTAACATTCCTCCAGTGCGGACGGTATTTGCTTCGCGATACATTACCGGTGTTAAAATGGACCGTTTACTAATTGCGGGAAAGGTCGATATCGTGTTGATGTATGGCTATTGTGATCAAAATGCTCAACGGGCGTGTGCTATGTATGTTGCTCGGTATCCCGGGTGACATCATCCAAGTTTTCGGACCGTTCGCCGAATAAATACGTTATTTAAGGAAACAGGAAGTTTTCAGCTACACGTGAAACGTCAGCCACGACCTACAACAAATGATGATGCCAAAGTAGGTGTTTTAGCTGCTTTCGCGGCTAATCCGCACATCAACAGCAGACAAATTGTGCGAGAATCGGGAATCTCAAAAACGTTCATATTTCATGACAGGTGAAATGGTCGTCGAAGCACCATACCCGCACGTTCACCGGATGTGACGTCCCCGGATTTGTTTCTGTGAGGAAACTTGAAGGATTTTTGCTATCGTGATCCATCTACAACGCCTGACAACATGGGTCAGCGCATTGTCAATGCGTGTGCGAACATTACGGGAGAGGAACTACTTGCTGTTGAGAGGAATGTCGTTACATGTGTTGCCAAATGCATTGAGGTTGACGGACATCATTTTAAGCGTTTGTTGCATTAATGTGGTATTTACAGGTAATCACGCTGTAACAGCATGCGTTCTCAGAAATTACAAGTTCACAAAGGTACATGTATCACATGGGAACAACCGAAATAAAACGTTCAAACGTACCTACGTTCTGTATTTTAATTTAAAAAACCTACCTGTTACCAACGGTTCGTCTACAATGGTGAGCCATATGTTTGTGACTATTACAGAGCATCTATCACAAAGCGAAAAAAGGGGTCCAACTAAAACATTCATATTTCTTTACGTACTACACTAATATGTAATAAAAAATGGGGGTACCTATTTTAAAAAACGCAGTTGATATCCGTTCGACCTATGGCAGCGCCATCTAGCGGGCCAACCATAGCGCCATCTGGTTTCCCCCTTGAAGCTACACAAGTTTCGTTCTTCGTAGTTTTTCCGTTTGACGCTTATTTCGTGAGATATTCGGCCCGGTCCCGATCAATGGACCACCCTGTATATGCCGTTTCTGAACACCAGCATCCTGAGGAGCTTTCGAAAACCCACCGTTAATTGTATGATTCTTTGTAATAAAATGACGAGAAACGTCATATTCGTGGTAAAAGAATTACTGCAACTTGCGTGTTATGAGAGTATGGCGTTTGAATGTGATGGCATGTTGAGAATCAACTGAAAACGCATTGTTCTTGGCACATTTTTTATAAATAAATTTCACTTAGTAATATAGCTACGATTAAAGCTTTCAGAATACGATAAAAAACTAGGTATGGTCACACAGGAAGCATTGTCGCTTTAGCACAATGAATAGCGTCACAGGTTCATGGTAGTTGTACGAGTCTCACTGTAGCCGAATGTTTTTGTTTTCTTACCTTCGCGTTTTAATAGGGTTTGACACTTTATTATTAGTTTCATACAAGCACATACTATAATGTTCAATATTATGTAAAGTGCGCTGTTTTTGAGGAGTGAGTTTGTTCGACTGACTTAATCTGCAGGACACCTTGCACTACTTGCAGTAAGATACTTTGCCGTTTTTTCTTTTAAGTTTTGTAATTCATATGTTGTAGAAATTCTGCTACTGAGTGAGAATAGTGATCAAGTAAGAATGACCTTAGGGTTTTACTGAAAGGTGAAAATGACGAAATAATTTTTACCTTACGGGAGAACTACTGTAAATTTGTAGCACACTATTTGAAATGGAGCTCATATAAGCCAGTGTCCTTATTGACTGGACATGTACTTTCCTTTCTGCCTTATAACATAAAGTTACACCACGATGCTTTTTTTCAGCTGTAGTTAGACGATCCAATACTAAAGATTATCAATATACCGTAATATTAAACGCAGCTGAGGAAGACAGGACTATAAAAACTGAAGATGTTCCTAACCTGTGTTTACAACACTACGGAAAGAAAGTTGCGTAGACTGACCTATAAGGAAATAGGTGGTTTTCTTGTATCAGGATGATCCATACTAGGAGTGTACGGTACAAACAGTCTCGACAATGTTTGCTGATAAGTGCTCAAGTCTCCGTTCACGAGTTATACAGGGTGAAGCGAAATTCGCGTACTCGGGCTTCGTAGCGCGACTCCTTACGTGCCAGTGATAAAGTACATCCGGCAGAAAAAGGACGTTAAAGAGTGGCAATCTGGCAACATTGTATCTACATGTATGGTGACCACCTGTATTAGCAGAAGGTTTCAGCCTGGATTGGGGCGCATTTTTTTTTTATTTGCTAATTCCATTCTGACATTTTATTCTGTAATATAAAACATTTCTTAGGCCAAGCGTATCCTAAATTTACAACATTTTGTAACGCTGAACATAATAAATACGTGGTTAGACAAATAAGAAATAGACAGTTGAAATAAATGACCTGTCATAGGACAGAATAACTACAAAAACAATATCAGTTCCGAAATGCAAAGATGACAGTACAATAACACAACATCTACTGGTCATTTATACTACATGCAATATGAGAGCGTTCAGACGCCGCATATTAGCAACCAGTGACAATAATGACGTCCATTTTAATGACCGCATGACCTTCACAACAGAATACGTTGTCCTCAGAACAACAGATGCTCAAAGCGATCTCCCTCCACGGGCAAACATTGCGCAACTCGCCGGATCATACAGCTCTGGTCCTTTCGCAACAAAGGTGCATTCACAGTAGCAAGAGCAGCATGAACATGCGCTAGCAATTCTTCCATATTCATCGGTGGAGTAGAGTACATGTTCCCTTTCAGGTGTACAC
Organism: Schistocerca gregaria; assembly: GCF_023897955.1. Lineage (NCBI taxonomy): Eukaryota > Metazoa > Arthropoda > Insecta > Orthoptera > Acrididae > Schistocerca > Schistocerca gregaria. Next base: position 353,756,452 of record NC_064931.1, read on the forward strand.
ACAGGAAGACATCCAGGGGATTTGGATCACGTGAAAGCGGTGGCCATACAACTGGACGTCCACGTCGGAGGCATTTCCCTGGAAATGTTCTGTCCAATTACTGTAGCACATTAATTCCAGAGTGTGGAGGTGCATGATCACGTTGGAACCATATTCCCTGCCGAACATCTAGTGGAAAATCTTCTTGCGCATCAGGCAGATAGTTCGAGAGGAATGCATGATACCTTCTTGGAGTCAATCGGTCAGGCAACATGTAGGGCCCAACCACCTGTCGCCCAATATTCCGGCCCAGACGTTGATACTAAAGCGAACTCGGTATCCACGGTCGTCGGTGATGTGTGGGTTAACCTCACACCAATGGTGGGCATTGTGCATATTGAAGACACCCTCACGAGTGAATTACGGTGTTCACAAAGTCATCGATGGCTTCCTAATGTTGTTGGAACCATTCACAGAATTACATTCTCTGACGGCGATGTGCAGCATGCAGGTTTTGCGTGAAAGCATAATGATAGGGGTGCAGACCAAGCTCGTGTAGCATGTTAACGATCGAACTTTGCAAGACAAACAGCTGCCTTGCTACGCGACATGTACTTCCCTGAGGTTCTTGGTGTAAGACCTCCAGAATAGCTTCCTCAGTAGCTGGGGTACAGCGAGTTCGTGGACGACCTCTGTCACGCGATGGTGGAAGGAGACAACCTGACTCCCGAAGGCACAGCTCCAGATGACGAAACACATTTTTTCTGGATGGTGTCGACGAGGATATCTAGCAGCATATTCACGAGCGGCAACACCAGCCCGGTTATCAGATGCACCAAGGACCAGAAGCATATCAACATATACATCGTTGTCTATGCCATATGTCTGCCACACTGATTTAGACGTTTACAATGAGAAAATTCGATACGCCTGTACATAGGAGTCTGCCACGGGCGCCTTACTCCGCTCGCAACTAGTCCCCCCAACTAGTGTTATCTCCATGGTCCTCCAGTTAGTGGGACCATGGTGATAACACATATAAGTAGTAACCGAGTTTGCACATTATTCACAAAGCACGTTGCTAGTCCTAATGGGAACGTAAGGCCCTACCGAACTCTAACGGACCTGAAAATGGCTCAAATGGCTCTGAACACTATGGGACTTAACATCTGGGGTCATCAGTCCCCTAGAACTTATAACCACTTAAACCTAACTAACCTAAGGACATCACACACATCCATGCCGGAGGCAGGATTGGAACCTGCGACCGTAGCTATCGCGCGGTTCCTGACTGAAGCGCCTAGAACCGCTCTGCCAATGGACCTGAAGGAGGCAAGAATAATAGTTGTTACTAATCTATGGGATCATTAGAGGAAGGTACAAAGAAAATAGGTTTCGCATCTAGTAGATGAAGTGGTGCGAATAAATTCACGCCCAAGATGTGGAAAGGGCTTCTTCCAAAGCTGACCAGTCTTCCATTTCTACGATTGTATTATGTAAGTGCAAATGTTTTCTAGAGGACCCGCTGCAATCGCTGGTGGCGATTAAGATGCCAGATACCGTACCACCTGGACTACATTTAGCAAATAAAAAACGTATGCATCAACCAAGGATCGAACTCTCGATGGCCTGCATGCTAAGCCAAAACTTTACAAACTGGACCAACTGCAATGTACAACCAATATGTTATGATAGAGGTATTCGCCATACATGTGGTTTCATTGTAGCCAGACTGTCAGTTCTTAACGTCCTTTTTCTGCAGGATGTACTCCCCAGGCGAAATTTTGGGACAGACATTTTTTGTATCCATTGGATGCGAGGTGTCGCGCTGCGAAGCCCGACTGCGCGAATTTCGCGTCACCATGTATAAGAAAAGAAATTCTATCATGCAGGTAGTATACGTATTGCATTTGCCATACCGTTTCACAGCACTATAAACAACTCTATTCTCAATTAAATTAAGAACGACGCAACACCATTAGGAATTACATCAAAAACAATTAAGATAAAAACAAAGAACCGCACAACTTAAAAAGTATGAAATTTTATAGAATTAATATGTGATCGTATTAGGAGAGCAAAGTCGTCAGGTATGTAAGAAACAAAGATTAGAGGTTAAAGATCAATCAGTGATGCGATCACAAAAGACGTTTATGTTGCTTTTGCAGGGAACCGCCTCAGCAACCCCATTTAGAGATTTGAAGAAATCACAGTAAATCTAGACCTGGGTGGCCATATGGGGGTTTGAACAACCGTCCTCCCGATTAAGAATACAATGTCTTAACAATACGGCCGCGCGGAGTAGCCGCACTGTTTGAGGCGCCATATCATGGATTGCGCGGCTCCTCCCGCCGGAGGTTCGAGTCCTCTCTCGGGCATGGGTGTGTGTGTTGTTCTTAGCGTAAGTTCAAAAAGTGTGTAAGTCTAGGGACCGTTGACCTCAGCAGTGTGGTCCCTTCGGAAATTACACACGCTACGACATTTTGTTAACCATGGGCCTTCTCGCTCGGTGAAAAGTATGTAAACCAGCTTTTCTCTTAACTGTGAAAACTTCAGAGCGATACTGCAGTAAGTACGTTCCAACTGAAGTAGGTTGAAATACTGTAGTTACACAGACGTGAAGAGGCTTGTACTACACACATAAAAAAAAGTTTTGCATCACCTCGGTTCAAAGAGCTCTGGAGTCTGCACAGAAAATTGACATAGAGTCTGCAGCTCGTGGTCGTGCGGTAGCGTTCTCGCTTCCCGCGCAGGGATCGCGGGTTCGATTCCCGGCGGGGTCAGGGATTTTCTCTGTCTCGAGATGACTGGGTGTTGTGTGTCCTTCATCCTCATTCACTCGCAAGTCGCCGTAGTGGCGTTAAAGAACTTGTGGAGCGGAGGGCGAACCGCCCCGCGAGGGGTCTCCCGGACACCAATGACTCTGAGCACTATGGGACTTAACATCTGTGGTCATCAGTCCCCTAGAACTTAGAACTACTTAAACGTAACTAACCTAAGGACATCACACACATCCATGACCGAGGCAGGATTCGAACCTGCGACCGTAGCAGTCACGCGGTTCCGGACTGAGCGCCTTAACCGCGAGACCACCGCGGCCGGCGGACACCAATGCCATACGCTCATTGTCATTACTATTATTGGAATAGAGATCAACATAAACGTCATTTCCGCCCTTTTTACTGTTCATGAAAACCACACATTGCATGTTGTACCAGCATACAGTGAGAACTTCAGATATGGTGGTCCAGACTGCTGTACACACCGGTACCTCTAACACTCAGTAGCACGTTCTCTTGCATTGATGCATGCCTGTATTCTTCGTGGCATGCAGTCCACGAGTTCATCAGGGCACTGTTGGTCCAGATTGTGCCACTACTCAACGGCGATTCGGCGTACATCCCTCAAAGTGGTTGGTGGGTCACGTCGTCCATAAACAGCCCTTTTCAATCTATCCCAGGCATGTTCGATAGGGCTTATGTCTGGAGAACATGCTGGTCACTCTAGTCGAGCGATATCGTTATCCTGAAGGAAGTCAGTCACAAGACGTGCACAAACGGGGCGCGAATTGTCGTCCATGAAGACGAATGCCCCGCCAATATGCTGCCGATTTGGTTGTTCTATCGATCGGAGGATGACATTCACGTATCGTACAGCCGTTATGGCGCCTTCCATGACTACCAGAGGCGTACGTTGGTCCCACATAATGCCACCCCAAAACAGAAGGGAACCTCCACTTTGCTGCACTCGCTGGACAGCGTTTCTCAGGCGTTCATCCTGACCGTGTTGCCTCCAAACACGTCTCCGACGATTGTCTGGTTGAATGCATACGCGATACTCTTCGGTGAAAAGAACGTGATGCCAATCCTGAGCGGTCCTTTCGGATGCAGTTGAGTCCATCTGTATCGCGCTGCATGGTGTCGTGTTTGCAAAGATGGGCCTCGCCATGGACGTCGGGAGTGAAATTGCGCATCATGCAGCCTATTGCTCACAGTTTAAGTCGTAACACGACGTCCTGCGGCTGAACGAAAAGCATTATTCAACATGGTGGCGTTACTGTCAGGATTCCTCCGAGCCATAAACGGTAGATAGCTGTCATCCGCTGTAGTAGTATCTTTTGGGCGGCCTCAGTGAGGCATGCCATCGACAGTTCCTGTCTCTCTGTATCTCCTCATCGCTTTGGTTCACTTGGAGATGCCTGGAGCTGGCCGGAGTGGCCGAGCGGTTGTAGGCGCTACAGTCTGGACCCGCGCCACCGCTACGGTCGCAGGTTCAAATCCTGCTTCAGGCATGGATGTGTGTGATGTCCTTAGGTTAGTTAGGTTTAAGTAGTTCTAAGTTCTAGGGGACTGATGACCACAGCAGTTAAGTGCCATAATGTTCAGAGCCCTTCCTGCCACAAAGTAACAATGCGGACGAGATCGAACCGCGATATTGATCGTCTAGACATGGTTGAACTACAGACAAAACCAGCCGTGTACCTCCTTCCTGGTGGAATGACTGCAACTGATCGGCTGTCGGACCTCTCCGTATAATAGGCGCTGCTCATGCATGGTTGTTTACATCTTTGGGCGGGTTTTGTGACATCTCTGAACAGTCAAAGGGACTGTGTCTTTGATACAATATCCACAGTTAACGTCTGTCTTCAGGAGTTCTGGGAACATGGGTGATGAAAAACTTTTTTGATGTGTGTAAATAAACGAGCGTGATGAGCTGCATGAAACCATTCTTCTGACTGAAGGTCGCAATAATACCAACTAACTACATTTCATTAGAGTTCGGAAAATATTGGCCAGCTGATGTTGGTGAATTATCGCTGAGACTAGTTTTGGATTAAAAAACGAAGTGTTTGCAGCAAGCGAACGCACATATCCGTTACTGACTTGTATATATTTACGAATTTTTCATGACAGCCAGTTCACTAGAGTTAGATACCACGGTATCAGGTGAAAGAGTCAATGACGTAAAGGAAACTTATAATTCGAGAAAAGTCACAACGACAATAATTTAAATTGTGATTTAAAATGGCGGTGCTGGTGTACGAGTGAAGCAGAAACGTCTGTGTCAAAACAAGCCTATAATAATGGACGTATTATGGTCGTAACTCATCTGAAACTGCTAGTTGTAAATCTCGTATTTGTAAAGTTGCTACAGCCAGCGATTTGCTCATTTCCGTTTCGGGCTGTGTACAAAATGATGATATGAAATATAACGTGAAGATTAGCTTTGGACTTGATTTTAGTGTAAATGGAAAGAGATAAATCAATCGCGAATTCCATTAAAAGAGAAATCGAAGGTTGCTGTTTCTGTAAGAAGTGGATCTAATGGTTGATACACGCTGTCCGCGAGCTCCTGAACCCACTTCAATTCGGCTGGCGGGTATACAAATTTATATGTAGATCACGCTGACCGGCGAGGCAGCCCTGTGCGAAATTCTGTGGCGCATTCCGCGCAGGGAACGCGACAGATACGCAATCAAAGCGCGGCCCAGGCCGGCTCGCACATCCATCAGCCGACAGAGAGGGCGCCAGGCGACCAGGGGAGCGGACAAATGAATAACACCGCAGAGCTCTCACTTTTAAAGGCAGATAAGCAACGATACCGAAAACTCAAGCTTAACCGTTCGCTTTCTCACAAGCAGGCAGAGATTTGTTTTCTAATAGATATTCTGCCAATATCGACACCATTTTTGACAAAGCAATAGACATTTCGATAACTTATAAGAGAAATATCGGTATGTAAACTGAAAGTGTTGCCATTACAGTGGTACTGGACTGAACTACCACGAGAAAATCAGACTGTGTCGTCTAGTGTCAGAAAACAAAGGCGTGTTTGGGAATAGTTTGGTTTTAGACCGGTGTGAGAGAGAAAAGAAAGTTGGTATAACACACCCAATCGAGTATACGATGGAGGGCTAGTCGCATATTAAAAGCGAGTCGAGTTCATGCAGGAGTCCTCAGGTGATTAAAATTTAGTTGCTGTGTTTATCAATCACTATGGCAACAATTTCTAACTGCAGTCTCCAAACTCGGAACGTCAAGGTAATGTCTGTGACACGTAATATTGTGCATGATTTCAGCAGCTTGCTATTCCCACACTTGTAAAAGTGTAATCACCGCATTTTGCTTCAACAATTCATATATTCTGATTCATAACAAATAGATAAACGCACATACTTAGACAGCACAATTCACTACTTTCTAAATCTTGGCATGCTCGCTAGGCCTTCATATATTATTCTCGTTGTTCTTTTGAGCGATATAGCCCACCTCCGTAGCTCAGTGGTCAGTGTTTCTGACTACTACGTGGATGAACTGGATTCTATACCCGTTACTGCTAGGGATTTTACCTTCGTGGGAGGACTGGAGCTCGGTGCACCCAGCCTTGTGATGTCAACTGAGGGGCTGTTTGACTGAGAAGTAGGGGCTCCTGGGTCAAGAGAGCTGGCAACTACCAAGAGGAGGAGCTGCAGGAGGAGGAAGAAGGGGGAGGAGAAGAAGGAGGAGATTTGTGGTTAACGTCCCGTCGACAGTGAGGAAGGTCATTAGAGACGGAGTGCAAGCGCGAATTAGGAAAGGATGGAGAGGAAAAGCGGCCGTGTCCTTTCGAAGGAACCATCCCGCCATTTACCTTAAGCGATTTAGGGAAATCACAGAAAACCTAAATCATGATGGCCGGACGTGGGCTTGAACCAGCGTCCTTCCCAATGCGAGTCCAGTGTGCTACTCACTACGCCACCCCGCTCGGCAAAAACTGCGAGAGCAGTATGCTAACCGCCTGCTCTCCTTACTGCATTCAAATGACGCATATTGGCAAAGGATGACACAGTGGTCGGTAGGTCCAGATTGGCCAGTCGGGCAAGAAGACGGAGCTTTGTTTGGATGTGCCATATACCCAATGAAGATAGCACAAATTGCCTCAAATGATGGCTACGTAAACTTATCAAAAAAAAAGTTTCGCGAGAACTACACGTTTCGCCTAAGACGGTGGTTCCCAGCCTGCGGGTAATTACCCTCTGAGCGGTGAAATGTTATTTTCTGAGGGATAAAAACAATAAGGCTGAATTTTGTTTCTGTCATGACATTAAATTATTTTTAAAACCAATGTCATCACTATTTCGTTAGACCGTAAGTTGATTACATAACGTGCCAATAATTGCATTTTTTTCAAATACTTGCATTAACGAGTGTCACAATGCGGTGTATATTACAGCTTATGAAACGGAAGTATGAACATCTTCCTCATACAACCCACTCATCACATACATACTTAGTGCCTTGCGTCTGTGACAGTAAAAGTGAGACGTATAGGTCACATAAGCTTAGATATCTAATGAAAATACATTTTCAGAGTCGTAGGTAGTTACCACAATAGACCAAAATTGATTGTTTATTCCTTTCGTAAAATCATACGAACCAATAGAAAGCACAACACAACAGTAACTACCTAACGGTTGTTAGGCTGTTGTAGGATCTACACAGTGTTATTATCATAATAATTATTATTATTAATAATAATAGTGGCAGTGGTGAGGGACAAAGCACGGCAGCTCGAAGTCCTCCAATTTCTGCCAGTTCGGAAGTAAGGAGTCAAGCAGTCGAGTGATGTACAAAGAGCCGGCCTAGATATAGTGCACACATCTTACTTTGGTTGATTATAAATAAGAGGGTAGACAATGGGTCAAGCAAGTGTCGCTAGGAAGAGGAGTGGTGCAGAGGAAGCATATTTTGTAACAAGTGTTTATCCGCAATGTGGATAGTTAGCCTTCTTTCCTGAGAAGGAGTTACAGGTAACACTTGTATTGCAGTGAAAATTGCTTCATCATCCTTCGAAAAATGTTCTTAGCAATAAATAGCAACAGTTGTCCCACTGAATCATTAATTCTGGGCATAATAAAGCACCTATAACATGATCTTCTATCATTTTAAAACTGAAAGTATTCAAAGAAAATTCTCTATAGATAAGTTAGGCGGTAACATTGATAATGGTGCGAGGAGTGAGGGAGTTCTAGCTAATATCGGGTTGCACTCAGGGGTAATGATCTCAGAGAGGATGGGCACCATTGGTCTAAGAGAACCAATATATTACTCTATGATGCCTATTACGCTACGCTGCTGGGAATGTGTTACTGGATTCTTTCGCAGTCTTCCTTCAAGCTGATTTGAAAACAACCTTGAACAGTGTTGCTGTAAAATTGATGACACTGAACACCTAGTATGCGGTTTCCTAGCGACATCCATTGAACATTATCTTAATTTTCCCACTTAATTTTTCATCTTGCTTTAACTTCCATAACACTTGTTTCACGTGGTTGTTTGGTTTTACATCGGTTCTTAATGTTGCACCTAGCTACCTGAGCGACAAGAGAGAGACTCCAACGCTTACCGCTTATACCATAATCGGGTACAGGAAAGTGTTGTACATGGAGGATAGTATACATAGGAACCTATTATGTTTTCTGGTCGATATTTCAATCTAGAAGTCGCTTTAAGAATCACATGAAGCAATACGCAGTAGCGACAGATTTTCTACTGTTTTTATTGTTGTGAGACAAGAGGTTGTTTTTTACACAGCATTTATAAATTTTATGCATATTATGTTCTGTGCAATATATTAAAGCTATTTGTAAGATGTTGTTGGCTCTACAGTTACAGAGTTTTAAGTGATTAAAATCCTGTATATTTTTAAAACTATACATGTAACGTGTGGATGGTTCGCCGTACTTCGTCAGTCGTGCACTATCTCGTGATTTCAAACGGAGGTCTTCTACCATGGAACGATTGATATTTGCAGATGAACTGAGTTTTTTTAATATCTTCACAATTTTCCTTCTTAGAAAATGTAAACTTCTCCTAGTTGCCAATAGCTTCTGTTTCAAAATGTTTTTAACTCGTAACTGGTTTTTATTAATCCTTCTCCTTAATTTGATTTCACTTCCCGATAATTCGTGTGTAGTATAATGATAATGTAACGAATAAACTATTCCATATGGTCTGACAGGATTTTCTCGATTGGAGTACTTCTAGAGTTGACTGGATTATTTCTTCCTGGGTGCATGAACATATAGTAACTTGGAACAGTTTTTCACATTTTAAAAAACCCTCATTTCCGGAGTAATTCTACTAATCTGAGAGGAAGACTGCAGCACACATATAGTGAATATCAATATTTCAAAATAGAACGAAAACTATATTAAACTTCTATTAGAGGACTTGCTAGAAGCATAATTTTGGGAAATGTTGCAAGGTACAACACTTCGATTAGTGTCATTGTCGTACATTTTAAAGTATTTAAAAGACACTGCCGTTCGGCAAATCAAGTGTTTCAGCTACAGAAGACGTCCTGCAGTTCCTTAAACTGCCCTGACGGAGTCACTTCAACGGCAGAAAACATTTCGTCTGTCGTCACGTATGGGAGTTACTGGTTTACTCTGAAAACTAGTTTATGCACATAGAGAAGTAGAGGGCATAGCGGTTGTAGTATCACACTTTGCTCGGGGTGAGACTGGCCTTTACTGCGTGGTTAGTACACTGCTTCCTTGTCACGCCAATCGACTTGTTGCAGTCGTTTTTCTTCCCCGCACTTATCCAACTCCAGCATGTGGTCATCCCCTACTGATCTCATCGTCAACGGGACGTTGAGGCCTAATCTTCCTCTCATTCACATATTTTCAGCTGCAATGCTGAGGGGGGGGGGGGGGGGGGCAGCTCCTTATCTCTGTATTAGCCTAACTACTCAAATGAATTCCATGTAGTGACAGCAACGCCATCTCCCTGAGGTGGCAGTTATTTGACTAAGTAGTTCACATTTATGGAATGGTGTTCTTCCTTCTCACTATGATTTATTGTGAACAGAAAATACACTACTGGCCATTAAAACCGCTACACCACGAAGATGACGTGCTACAGACTAGAAATTTAACCGACAGGAAGAACATGCTGTAATATGCAAATGATTAGCTTTTCATAGCATTCACACAAGTTTGGCGCCTACAACGTGCTGACATTAGGAAAGTTTCCAACCGATTTCTCATACATAAACAGCAGTTGACCGGCGTTGCCTGGTGAAACGTTGTTGTGATGTCTCGTGTAAGGAGGAGAAATGCGTACCATCACGTTTCCGACTATGATAGAGGTCGGATTGTAGCCTATCGCGATTGCGGTTTATCGTGTCGCGACGTTGCTGCTCGCGTTGGTCGAGATCCAATGACAGTTAGCAGAATATGGAATCGGTGGGTTCAGGAGGGTAATACGGAACGCCGTGCTTGATCCCAACGGCCTCGTATCACTAACAGCCGAGATGATAAGCATCTTATCCGCATGGCTGTAACGGATCGTGCAGCCACGTCTCGATTCCTGAGTCAACAGATGGGGACGTTTGCAAGACAACAACCATCTGCACGAACAGTTCGACGACGTCTGCAGCAGCATGGACTATCAACTCTGAGACCATGGCTGCGGTTACCCTTGACGCTGCATCACAGACAGGAGCACCCGCGATGGTGTACTCAACGACGAACCTGGGTGCACGAATGGCAAAATGTCATTTTTTCGGATGAATCCAGGTCCTGTTTACAGCAACATGATGGTCGCATCTGTGTTTGGCGACATCGCGGTGAACGCACATTGGAAGCGTGTATTCGTCATCGCCATACTGGCATATCACCCGGCGTGATGGTATGGGGTGCCATTGGTTACACGTCTCGGTCACCTCTTGTTCGCATTGACGGCACTCTGAACAGTGGACTTTAAGTTTTAGATGTGTTACGACCCGTGGCTCTACCCTTCATTCGATCCCTGCGAAACCCCACATTTCAGCAGGATAATGCACGACCGCATGTTGCAGGTCCTGTATGGGCCTTTCTGGATACAGAAAATGTTCGACTGCTGCCCTGGCCAGCACATTCTCCAGATCTCTCACCAATTGAAAACGTCTGGTCAATGGTGTCCGAGCAACTGGTTCGTCACAATACCAGAGTCACTACTCTTGATGAACTGTGGTATCGTGTTGAAGCTGCATGGGCAGCTGTACCTGTACAAGCTCTGTTTGACTCAATGGGCAGGCGAATCAAGGCCGTTATTACGCCCAGAGGTGGTCGTTCTGGGCACTGATTTCTCAGGATTTATGCACCCAAAATGTGTGAAAATGTAATCACATATCAATTCTAGTATAATATATTTATCCAATCAATACCCATTTATCATCTGCATTTCTTCTTGGAGTAGCAAATTTAATGGCCAGTAGTGTAGATTCCCGTAAGAGGAAGAAAGAATGCTTCGCTTGTGGTTACGTACATTCTCCTGTGTATGACTAGCCTTCCTCTCCGATTAGCAAAAGGTAACTACATCGAAAGCGACAAGCTCTATATATTTGGAAGAAGTTATATGCGAACCATCAGGCGTAAGAAAGTTGTTCAGACTGGAAAAGTATATGAAGATATCAGCATATTTCTCTGCGTCTGCAGATTTGTGTCCTTGACATACGAGAAGGCAATCTTCTGTTACTGTACCTGATTGTTATTAATTACATTCGTGTTCCGCATGGTCCCCCGAGGCAGCGACAATGTTTTATGGGGGAAACCTGCTGCCTTCATTTACGAAATTAATTTATACAAGAGTTGTAATTAATATGCAAATCTGAAATGATCACCTCGTTCGCACACTGCACGGCGGATGAATAGGAACCAGAGTTAACATTAGACTCTACAAAGTAGAGACAATGATTAATCTGTTGCTGTAATTAGTCTTATCGTATCAAAAAATCTTCGTTACCTAGTTGTGTACTAAATGAGCGTTTTTTTGTTCCCTTTAGGACACTACGGTATGCATTCGTGATTTGGATTCATAAGTAAAAAATGGATTTAGTAATGTAGTCTCGGACACTGCAGAAGACATAGCAGTTCTTCAAGTTCCCTTATTAGTGGCGCTGCTTTGCTGAGTCTTGAGATACCCTGGATCTTGCCGGCGAGTGTTTCGTTAAGGGCGAGTTCATTACGAAGAGCTTCATGAGGTCTACCGGGAAGATTCATACTCGGGTCGTTTACATCTACATCTACATTAACATGATTACTCTGCAATTCACATTTAAGTGCTTGGCAGAGGGTTCATCGAACCGTAATCACACTATCTCTCTACCATCCCACTCTCGAACAGCGAGCGGGAAAAACGAACAGCTCTGTCGAGCTCTGATTTCTGTGATTTCTCGTATTTTATTTTGATGATCATTCCTATCTATGTAGGTTGGGCTCAACAAAATATTTTCGCATTCGGAAGAGAAAGTTGGTGACCGAAATTTCGTAAATAGTTCTCGAAGCGACGAAAAACGTCTTTGCTTTAATGACTTCCACCCCAATTCGCGTATCATATCTGCCACACTCTCTCCCCTATTAGGTGATAATACAAAACGAGCTGCCCTTTTTTGCACCCTTTCGATGTCCTCTGTCAATCCCACCTGGTAAGGATCCCACACCGTGCATCAGTATTCTAACAGAGGACGAACGAGTGTAGCGTAAGCTGTGTCTTTAGTGGACTTGTTGCATCTTTTAAGTGTCCTGCCAATGAAACGCATCCTTTGGCTCGCCTTCCCCATAATATTATCTATGTGGTCTTTACAACTGAAGTTGTTCGTAATTTTAACATCCAGGTACTTAGTTGAATTGACAGCCTTGAGAATTTTACTATTTATTGCGTACTCGAATTCCAACGGATTTCTTTTGGAACTCATGTGGATCACCTCACACTTTTCGTTATTTAGCGTCAACTACCACCTGCCACACTATACAGCAATCTTTTCTAAATCTCTTTGCAACTGATACTGGTCTTCCGATGACCTTACTAGACGGTAAATTACAGCATCATCTGCGAACAACCTAAGAGAACTGCTCAGATTGTCACCCAGGTCATTTATGTAGATCAGGAACAGCAGAGGTCCCAGGACGCTTCCCTGGGGAACACCTGATATCACTTCAGTTTTACTCGATGATTTGCCGTCTATTACTACGAACTACGACCTCCCTGACAGGAAATCACGAATCCAGTCGCACAACTGAGACGATATCTCATAGGCCCACAGCTTGATTAGAAGTCGCTTCTGAGGAACAGCGTCAAAAGATTTCCGGAAATCTAGAAATACGGAATCAACTTGAGATCTCCTGTCGATAGCGGCCATTACTTCGTGCGAATAAAGAGCTAGCTAGCTGCGTTGCACAAGAACGATGTTTTCTGAAACCATGCTGATTACGTAGCAATAGATTTTTCCCTTCGAGGTAATTCATAATGTTTGAATACAGTATATGCTCAAAAACCCTATTGCAAACCGACGTCAATGATATAGGTCTGTAGTTCGATGGATTACTCCTACTACCCTTCTTAAACACTATTGCGACCTGCGCAATTTTCCAGTCTGTCGTCGTCGGTAACAGTACCATCGGCACTGCGCAGCGAAGGTGTTGACTGCGTCTTGCCGCTTGTGTACTTTACATACTACTAGGATTTCTTCGGATTTTCTACCAAATTTCGAGACAATGTTTCGTTGTGGAATCTATTAAAGGCATCTCGCATTGAAATCCGTGCCAAATTTCGCGCGTCTGTAAAGTTTAACCAATCTTCGGGATTTCGCGTTCTTCTGAACTTCGCATGCTTTTTGCGTTGCCTCCGCAACAGCGTTCGGACCTGTTTTGTGTACCATGGGGGATCATTTCCATCTCTTACCAATTTATGAGGTATGAATCTCTCAATTGCTGTTCCTACTATATCTTTGAATTTGAGCCACATCTCGTCTACATTTGCATAGTCAGTTCGGAAGGAATGGAAATTGTCTTTTAGGAACGCTTCTAGTGACACTTTATCCGCTTTTTTAAATAAAATTATTTTTCGTTTGTTTCTGGTGGATTTGGAAGAAACGGTACTGAGCCTGGCTACAACGACCTTGTGATCACTAATCTCTGTATCAGTCATGATGCTCTCTATTAGCTGTGGATAGTTTGTGGCTAAAGGGTCAAGTGTGTTTTCGCAACCATTTACAATTCGCGTGGGTTCGTGGACTAACTGCTCGAAATAATTTTCGGAGAAAGCATTTAGGACAATCTCGGAAGATGTTTTCTGCCTACCACCGGTTTTGAACAAGTATTTTGTCAACATATCGAGGTAAGGTTGAAGGCCCCACCAACTACAAGAGTATGAGTGGGGTATTTATTTGTTACGATACTCAAATTTTCTCTGAACTGTTCGGCAAATATATCATCGGAGCCTGGGGTTCGGTAGAAGGAGCCCATTATTAACTTAGTTTGGCTGTTAAGTATAACCTCCATCCATACCAATTCGCACGGAGTATCTACTTCGACTTCACTACAAGATAAACCACTACTGACAGACACAAAAACTCCACCACCAATTCTGCCTAATCTATCGTTCCCGAACACCGTCTGAGACTTCGCAAAAATTTCTGCAGAACTTATTTCAGGCTTTAGCCAGCTTTCTGTACCTATAACGATTTCAGCTTCTGTGCTTTCTATTAGCGCTTGAAGCTCAGGGACATTCCCAGCACTACTACAACAATTCACAACTGCAATTCCGACTGTTCCTTGATCCAAGCACGTCCTGTATTTGCCATAAACCCTTTGAGATTGCAGCCCACCCTGTACTTTCCCGAGGCCTTCTAACATTTTGCGTTTTCAAATTTCCAGCCTGATCAAAGCGGCTCCTTGGTTAAAACACGTCACTCACATTCGGGAATAGTAGGGTCTAATTCTCATCTTGAGATTCAGGTATAGGACTTATGTGGTTTCCCTGAACCACGGTAGATGAATTCTTACATGGTTTCCTCGAAGGTTCCACCGTGTTTTCCCTACAAATAAACAAATAATCCCGCATATCCAAAGATCTGGATTGGGGGAACACATAGTTTAATTTAGTTTTCCTTTGGCAGCGAAGGCTATTACAAATTGTTGTTTCCGATCAACATTGTTAAATTTATCTGACAAAATTTGTTTTACAAGTTTTAAGCATCAGTTAGTATTTTCATCTATATATTAGAACGTCACGTTTGTTGGATCTAGTGAACCTAAATGCTATAACCTAGTCACTGATCAACGTTTTAAATGAAAGTCTTGTGAAACAGGTAATTAAGGGCACTTTATACTTAAAGTCTCGGAAATGGTAACGGGCTATAAATGTTGAACAAAAAAAAAAAAATTCTGTGACGACATTGCGGCTTAGTGGTAACCAGAAACTCACAGCAGCTGCTCAGGTTCGCTCTTGATTTGCAAGCGCCCCTATTCGAGACCGCTTTAACAACGAGCTCATTTAAATCAGAATGATACAAGTTGACATTTCTCATCAGAATATGTAAAGTAATCCGAAGCACACGATATCCTCTCCGTCCAAACCTGTTATGAGCATGCCTGTCATCTTGATCCGGGCAGGGCTTGAAGAGTAAATTTCACTGAACTTACGCTCAGCTGAATTAAGGCAACAGATAAGCACCGCCCCTAGATACCTCAGTGAGAATGATGTCCTGTACCACGCGGTCTGACAACAACGTAGCTTTGGAGCCTCTTCAAGTGACAACATTTAATCGGGAGCTTCATTCCGGACTGCGAATTGTTGTGTCACATTATTATGTAGGAGGGACTCCAGAAAAGTAAGTAATGACTTTGCCTGAAGGACAAGGGAAACAAACGCATTTACCAACTCTATGCTTATCTTTCCCCCGCTGTGTTGGTTTATTACTACTAAAATTATAATATAGTACGATCGTGAATATATAGAAATATATTTAGGGTGACGTTAGGAATGTTCTACTCCTATCCCAGCCATTTTAGTTCATATTTA
The DNA here is from genome assembly GCF_023897955.1 of Schistocerca gregaria. Lineage (NCBI taxonomy): Eukaryota > Metazoa > Arthropoda > Insecta > Orthoptera > Acrididae > Schistocerca > Schistocerca gregaria. The sequence continues at coordinate 353,772,261 of NC_064931.1, forward strand.
CGAAAATGGTAACGGAGAGCGGTTGTCAATACATAGTTGTTACTTGCTTTAGAAATTAGTTTAGTGTGAAGCGGGTAAGTTGGTCCTGTCGTAATTAACATACAAGTAATGGAAGTCTGTACAAATTTACATAATGAGAAAAGAAGTCGAGTGTTCAAAGGCAGCTGTAATGTGCACGATGAAAGTTCATCTTTGATGATTGGAAGTTAATGGAAAAATTCTCATGAATCTCTTTGCTCCCAGAAATATGAAGTTCTGCTTATAAATCATCGCTAGTCATCACGGTTTCAAAATCTGAGGGCCATGTGACTAGCTCTCGTCAGTTGGTAACGCGATATAAAGAATAGGAACTAATTTAAAAACCTTGCTCGATATATGTAACACAGTGACGAGTTTTTCGAACACCTGGCGACCGTATGAACAACCAGATTTCATGTAAAAAACGGGCAACTGTAAACTCATGGGTATGTAATCAGACTCGTAACACATGCTATTCAGAAAAGGATATGGAGCTTGCTGACCGGCAAAGTCATTCTTGTTTTAAACAACACTCGACTAGAAGGCTCATCGGATTCAAGACAGTCGCAGAAGTCTTTCTTTTCTACACAGTATAGCGTTTATCTACTGATTCTCGCTTCTTCAATAAGTAAGAAGTTCTGTAGTATGGGACGGAGCTGGAACTAAAATACACTGTCGCTGTCTCACTTAAGAATAGTTTGGTTTGTACATTGAGAAACCGAACGTTATTAATCGCAATAAAAGTGTAAAAATTAGTATGACAACGGTGTACAGATCCAGTGTCAGTTATCTTATAGCTTCCAATTTCATTGAATTTTCAGGGTCTTTTATTTTTTGCGTGTAACAAAACATTATTTACGCTGCAGACGACTCAAGTGTGTTACGTTCTGAGAAGTTGTTTATCATGTTATATCTCCAGAACTAACTAACGGAAGAAAAATCGCAGCACTAAAAAATGATTAATACAGAGTATTGAAATTTCGGGAATACATTTGTCTAGGGAACGTACTGAAGTGATTAACATTGCAAACTCACAGGTTAATGTAAACGCGAGATACGCGATGGCAAATGTAAGATACTGGTACATTGACAACCGGTGTAACCAACAGAATGTTTAATGTAAGCGTGCAAATGTGCATGCATTTGGTTGTACAGGAGCGGGGTGTGGGTTGGAGTTCCATGCCTGCTGCACTTGGTCAATACAGGGACGGTTACTGCTGTTAGCAGATGACACTGGAGTTGTCGTCCAACGATGTCGCATGTGTCCGATTGGGGACTGATCTGGTGATCAAACAGGCTAAGGCAACTTGTCGACACCCTTTAGAGGATGTTGGGTTACAACAGCGGTATACAGGTAAGCGTTATCCTGTTGGAAAACAACCCCCCCCCACCCCAATACTGTTCATGAATGGCAGAGCAACAGGTAGAATCACCAGACTGACACACAATTTTGCAGGCAGGGTGAGTGGTATATGAACGAGAGTGCTCCTGTTGTGATACGAAATCGCACCCAGATCATAACTCTAGATGTAGATCCAGCGTGTCTGGCACGAACACAGGTTGGTTGCACACCCTCAACTGGCCTCCTTCTAACCAACACACGGCCATCATCGGCACCGATGCAAAACCACCTTTCATCAGTAAACGCCAAAGATCTCCGTCGTGCCCTCCAATTAGCTCTCGCTTGACACGAATGAAGTCGCAAATGGTGACTGTTTGGTGTCAGTAGAAATCACGCTTTGGGATTCTGGCTCGAGGCTGTCCTTAAAGTAAACGATTTGCCACAGTTTGTTGTGTCAGTGTGGTGCCAACTGCTGCTCAAATTGCTGCTGCAGATGCAGTACGATACTCCACAGCCATACACCTAACACAATTGTCTTCCTTACTGGTAGTGCCACGTGGCCGTCCACAGCCCGATCTTCGTGTGACCGTACACTCTTGTGACCACCGCTACCAGAAATCATTTGCAGTGTCTACGTTCCTGCTAAATCTTTCTCCAGTATCGCAGAAGAAACACACTGCTACTGGTAGCCCTGTTACACGACTTCATTCAAACGCATTGAGGTGTCGATAATGGCATCTTTGTCGCCTTACAGGAATTCTTGGCTAACACCAACACACCATATCCATTCTCAAACGTAACGAACGCTCACAACGGTTACAGCGTGTATTTAAAGCAAACCTGATTTGCATCATCGTAGTGCCACTACTAGTGCCACTTTTGAGAGACTAGTGGGAAATTTGAACAGACGTGACCTTTCAGATGTAGAAACACACCTGCCACCTTTCGTTTGTGTCGCGCAACTCCTTCTTGGTGCTGCGACTTCTTTCCTGTCAGTGTAATTTGCACCAAAAATCTGTTTTTCCTTTAATGGAAGCTGAATAGGCAATACAAATGCAAGATTATATTAAATTATTGGAACAAATGAAAGCCTGAGAAGATGCAGTTTTCTACTCAAGAAAGCTTATTTATGTTTTGTGTAGAATGTGAATGTTTGAAAAAGATAACGCCATACCTAAATTATATGTTGACTAACTTCTTGAATGAAATATTTCCAATTTTACTGTGGAATATCTATTTCTAACATTAGTTTTCTCGAGACTGTCATATCTGGCAAAATACGTGGCGTATATAATGTCATGTATCGTGTCTATCGTTACGAATATGTACTTCAAAGAATTCCTGGTTCTGAGGGACGGTGTTCATTTTATATGTCTGTTTATACTTGGTAGGCAAGTGGTTGTCTGGTCCGAACGTTTTACTGCAAATATTTAAACCTCAGGCCTTTCTGTGCCAGACATTACGATGACCTACATGTTATGTATCACCTGGTGGTATACAACTTTCTTAACCTTTTTCAGACAAAAATTTTAACATCAGAAAGGCGACAAAGTAACAGGACTTGAGACTCAACTCTGCGACTCTCGACATTAGCCGTACAATTGGTCTTACGACAGATAACACAAGGTATAAGTGACATTTTTGAAAACTCTGCGTATTTAATGCGGCCTATTAATTGCACCGAAATAGAAGTATTTTGACACTTACAATGACTAGTTCATCTACTTACAATTAAATATTTCCGTGTGAGCTCTCATTTCTTTCATTTTATTACAATGACCATTTCTATCTCTGCAGGTTGGCGTCAACAGAATATTTTCGAATTCAGACGAGAAAGTTGGTGACTGAATTTCGTGAAAAGTTCTCGCTGCAATGAAAAATGCCCTTGTTTCAATGCTGCCACCCCATCTCTCCCATATTTCGCGATAGTACGAAAGAGCTGATGAGCTGCCCTTATTTGTATTTTTTCGATGTCCTCCGTCAATCCTGTCTAGTAAGGATTCCACACCGCACTGCCATGCTCTAGGAGAGGACGGAGGAGCTTTGTGTTCATAGTTTTTTTTAGAAGACCTGTCGTGTCTTCCAAGTGTTTTGTCAATAAAACGCAGTCTTTGGTTAGGCCTACCAACAGAATTATCTATATTAACGTTCCAGTTAAAGTTGTTCGTAATTGTCATCAATAGCTATTTACTTGAAATTACAGCCTTTAGATATGTGTGACTTATTATGTAACCGAAATTTAACGGGTGGCTTTTAGTATTCATGCGGCTGACCACACACTTTTCATTAATCACTGTCGACTGACACGTTTCGCACAACACATATACCTATTCTAAATCATTTTCCACCATCCTCCACACATGCCTGTAGTGGTTAATGTATTTTGTTCCCTGTGGCTAATATAAAGAAGACAGCGTTGTTACCACAATGGCTTGCTGTCCATTAACGAGATCACTTCAGGACCGCGTACCACAAATTATAACTACTTAAACGTAACTAACTTAAGGACATCACACACATCCATGCCCGAGGCAGGATTCGAACCTGCGACCGTAGCTGTCGGGCGGTTCCAGACTAAAGCGCGTAGAACCGCTCACCCACAGAGGCCGGTCACAAATTTAGATTTTTCAGTAGATTGATTAACAAGAATTACCTACTACCTAACATCAACAGAGTATGGAATAAAAATCTGAAATACTTTATCTTCTAATGCAATGAACAGTATTAACACTGTTACCAAGGGAGCTGTTGTACATAATTATCGAAACAACAGTATAGGGAACGATTTAGTCGTTAAAATTAATCTAACAGTGAAATATAATGAAGATACTGATTTTTGTCGCCTGAAAGAATGATTAATTTCGTAGTTGTAACGGAAACGATAACATGCAGTTGTTCATTTGTTCCAATTTTCAGAATAGGTTAGATTTCGTCTATGAGTATAGGTATACTCACTAACGCAGCGGGTTCGAAGTTTGTGGTAATACTTTCTCTCCCTGGGTCGTAGACATACTGCCAGTTCCCGCTACGTAATGGCAAGATTCCCAGCTAAAGACGTATCTCTTGCGGCTGTCTTACATCCACCGTCGTCGTGACTTCTTCTCGCCAATTACTGGCTCTCTCAACGGTTCTTTTAATTCCCGTCGTTGATTTATCCCGGTCATTGTCTCGCCGGTCCTTTCCCTTCAGATCAGAAGGTTATGACTCTGCACATCTATGTATGGGCCGTACCGCACAGGTACTCACGTCGTCGTACCGAGATAATGAGCGACTATCCTCTGTGGAATTACCGTCCTTCCAGTTATTCTGAAGCTGCTAAGGTAATTCCAGTGTGGGTATTCTGTAAATGAGATTGAGATAAGCTACTACATTGGCCACAGCGAGTCTACGTTTGTGAGCCACTAAATAAAATCACTTAGTATCTTACAATACATCTTTCTTCTTAGCTTTCTATGGTGCACTTCTTATCGCCTAATATATGTACACAAACATTTACAGCTGAATATGTACGTATGTGTGTGTGTGTGTGTGTGTGTGAGAGAGAGAGAGAGAGAGAGAGAGAGAGAGAGAGAGAGAGAGAGAGAGAGAGAGTGTGAGAGAGACTGTGTGTGTTATATGTTATGTATTGTCAGTGTTCTTAGGCGGTCACGTGCGAGTGTATACCCTTGTTTGTTTCTGTTTGTGTGTGTGTGTGTGTGTGTGTGTGTGTGTGTGTGTGTGTGTGTGTTAAAACTGTTTATGTCTTTAGTTAGGTTTAACAGTGACCTTATTTATATTATTCATCATCCCTCGTTTCCTTGCTCTCTCATGTAGCTTTCTGGATATGGTTTTTTTTTTCCCTCTTGCTCTTCGACAAATTTTGGTTGCGATTGTTGTTATGGTTGTGTTGTATAGCTTGAAATTTGTGAAATGAAGTTTAAATTGCTTCAAGTGTTGCGCCAACTCCTACTTCCGGTACGTAGTATGCTCTTTATACGTTTTTCTCGTGAACGATGGGTAGGAAGAATGACTGTTGGTGAGCTCTAGTATGAGCTCTAAGGTCTCAGATGTTTCTGCCATTGCAATTCAGAAAAATGTGTGTGGCAAGAAGTAATGTTTTTCCTGAGTCTTCTTCGAACGTAGGCCATCACGATTCTAAATCTCTGCGTGATGTGCAACTCCTATTTTTTTGCGTGTGCCACTGGGGCTTGATAAGCATCCTCATAACGCTCTCGCGCTTGCCAAACAAACCAGATGACGAAATGCGCCTATCTTCTTTGGATCTTCTCTACCTTAGTTGTTACCTCTGCCTGGTAAAGATCGCAGGTTGACGAGCGATGCTCAAGAGTAGATCAGACGAGTATTGTGTAAGACTCTTATTATATGGAAGTATTATATATCCTAAAACTCATTCAGTGAATCTCAGGCGGATATTTGCTTTTGAACAACTAGTTTTGTGTGGTTTCTCTGGATGATACTTTTAGATATTTTACGGTTGTTACTGTTTCCACCAAAATACAGCCAAATTTTCTGCCTGCGCTGTATCGCAGTTAGCGTGGAGAGTTGCTCCATACCATCTCGTGGACTGAAGAGTGCAAAATCTGGTTGTTCTTTGTTTGTTCTGTGCAAGAATTTCAAATTTTTTACTGAAATTTTCAGCTGTGTGTGTATGTGTGTGTGTGTGTGTGTGTGTGTGTGTGTGTGTGTGTGTGTGTGTGTCTGTGTGCGCGCGCGCGTCTCTGTGAGTGTGTGTGAGAGAGAGAAAGAGAGCGATTGATGAGGGAGTGGAAGTTAAATTCCTTGTTTCTGGCTACATATTTGATTCTGTGTTACCGGTTTTCTATTTCTCCTATGAATTACGTTCTATTTAATTCACATAGCACGTGTCTCCTTGCACCAACTTACTGATTGTACGGTTGATGACATAAAAGCCGTATAGCTTTGTAACAGATCACAGCTAATTCGATCCTCGGCTCTGTTGTGGACGCTAGCGTTGATTCATTGGTGCCTGATGGAAGGGTGCTTGTTCCAATCTAGAGATGATGGATCAGACTTTTTATCATTTGTCTACACGGTGTGGTCAGAGGCTACAGGCCTGGCTTAAAGGGTTTCGTCTTTGCTATAAACGTTGATGTTTACCAGAACAGGTTGGAAATAAACTTCTGAAAAATCCAGGCAGGTTACAGTACTTTGCAAATAAGTGCTGTTAGTGGAGCTAGTAAGTAGGTAGTGATAGTTGCTGCAGTCCGCTCCTTTGGCTGTTTGGTTGAAATGCTTGAGTACTGCAATTTCTTGAAGTGATTTAGAGGGCGCAAAATTGAGACAGCTCTCAGGTTTCTAGGGACCATATTGCACTGCAGGCCAGTGGGTGATGTTGCAAAGTGGTTGACGTTTCCGTGGTCAGTAGTTAGTAAAAACCCGCGATCAGTAACATTAATTTTGCAATGGTTATCATCCTATATGAATTCGAAAGAGTGAGCCCGCGCGTAGCATAGAAATGCGGTTAGACTCTTCCCGGTATTGTAGGCGAGTGTTGCGTTTTAGTGCGCGTGCGTGACGTCATTACGAAGAGGCTACATATGACAGCTTGGAGGTACTAGCCGTTCGGACGTTTGAGTTTAATTAACTAGACGAAGGGTGAGGTCTTATTGAAGTCAATACATAATATTTGTTCCAGTGGAACCTTGAAATGACGTTTTTAATGTGATTTTTGACCTGTTGAGTTTAAATTGGTATATAGATTTTATTTTCGTGGAGATTACTGGTGTAACTTTCTAGAAGTCAAAGAGAGGCGGCGCATAAACAGACAGTGATGAACATTTCCCAGTCAACTGTGATTCGGAATTGGGGCAACGCTACGGCAAATGGTTCAAATGGCTCTGAGCACTATGAAACTTAAAATCTGAAGTCACCAGTCTCCTAGAACTTAGAACTACACTCCTGGAAATGGAAAAAAGAACACATTGACACCGGTGTGTCAGACCCACCATACTTGCTCCGGACACTGCGAGAGGGCTGTACAAGCAATGATCACACGCACGGCACAGCGGACACACCAGGAACTGCGGTGTTGGCCGTCGAATGGCGCTAGCTGCGCAGCATTTGTGCACCGCTACCGTCAGTGTCAGCCAGTTTGCCGTGACATACGGAGCTCCATCGCAGTCTTTAACACTGGTAGCATGCCGCGACAGCGTGGACGTGAACCGTATGTGCAGTTGACGGACTTTGAGCGAGGGCGTATAGTGAACATGCGGAAGGCCGGGTGGACGTACCGCCGAATTGCTCAACACGTGGGGCGTGAGGTCTCCACGGTACATCGATGTTGTCGCCAGTGGTCGGCGGAAGGTGCACGTGCCCGTAGACCTGGGACCGGACAGCAGCGACGCACGGATGCACGCCAAGACCGTAGGATCCTACGCAGTGCCGTAGGGGACCGCACCGCCACTTCCCAGCAAATTAGGGACACTGTTGCTCCTGGGGTATCGGCGAGGACCATTCGCAACCTTCTCCATGAAGCTGGGCTACGGTCCCGCACACCGTTAGGCCGTCTTCCGCTCATGCCCCAACATCGTGCAGCCCGCCTCCAGTGGTGTCGCGACAGGCGTGAATGGAGGGACGAATGGAGACGTGTCGTCTTCAGCGATGAGAGTCGCTTCTGCCTTGGTGCCAATGATGGTCGTATGCGTGTTTGGCGCCGTGCAGGTGAGCGCCACAATCAGGACTGCATACGACCGAGGCACACAGGGCCAACACCCGGCATCATGGTGTGGGGAGCGATCTCCTACACTGGCCGTACACCTCTGGTGATCGTCGAGGGGACACTGAATAGTGCACGGTACATCCAAACCGTCATCGAACCCATCGTTCTACCATTCCTAGACCGGCAAGGGAACTTGCTGTTCCAACAGGATAATGCACGTCCGCATGTATCCCGTGCCACCCAACGTGCTCTAGAAGGTGTAAGTCAACTACCCTGGCCAGCAAGATCTCCGGATCTGTCCCCCATTGAGCATGTTTGGGACTGGATGAAGCGTCGTCTCACGCGGTCTGCACGTCCAGCACGAACGCTGGTCCAGCTGAGGCGCCAGGTGGAAATGGCATGGCAAGTCGTTCCACAGGACTACATCCAGCATCTCTACGATCGTTTCCATGGGAGAATAGCAGCCTGCATTGCTGCGAAAGGTGGATATACACTGTACTAGTGCCGACATTGTGCATGCTCTGTTGCCTGTGTCTATGTGCCTGTGGTTCTGTCAGTGTGATCATGTGATGTGTCTGACCCCAGGAATGTGTCAATAAAGTTTCCCCTTCCTGGGACAATGAATTCACGGTGTTCTTATTTCAATTTCCAGGAGTGTACTTAAACCTAACTAACAAAATGACATCACACACATCCATGCCCGAGGTAGGATTCGAACCTGTGCCTAATATAAAGAAGACAGCGTTGTTATCACAATGGCTTGCTGTCCATTAACGAGATCACGGCAGGACCGTGTGCCACAAAATATAACTACTTAAACGTAACTAACTTAAGGACATCACACACATCCATGCCGGAGGCAGGATTCGAACCTGCGACCGTAGCTGTCGGGCGGTTCCAGACTGCAGCGCCTAGAACCGTTCGGCCACTCCGGCCGGCACGCTATGGTAACTCCGAGGATGAGACGAAAGGAACATTTCAGTTTATTGGACAGTAAAGTCTCTGATACGCAACAAAAGGTGATAATTGAAGTATGTAATCTCCTTAGTGTCGGTAGTGTGAATTACTTTCTGCGGATATTTTAAGTATTAGGGATTACACTGGTGAGTTAACCCACGGTTTAACTTTCTTTGTTATCTGCAGAGCATTGTGCTGTAGTTGTGATAATGAATACAGGAAGGGGAGATAGTCCATCCTGACTCAGGTTTTGGGTGGTAACGATAAATTAATTGACAACCACCTGATTGTTATTCGACTGTGCTGTTTTATCTGGAGGTGAAGTCATACTTTGGAACACGCCACGAAAACAAAAGAATTATTGCAGGGTACAACATATTTATAAATTTCTAAATTTCCTCACATGATTTTCAAGACTGTTTATTCATCTAGTAGAAGACATATTCCTTCCATGTTAGGTCAAAACAGCTTCCATCGAGTCAATGTAATTTTAAAACTATTATGTTCCATTCTCCATTTTTCATTCAAGTATTCAGTTGCTAGATTCTTGTTGTCCTAGGCTTACAAACTTATGAAACAGCTTATTAGTACAGGCCAGAAAATATTTTTTCTGACTTGCTATCATATGTGACAGCTCCTTCGTTATATAGTCGTATTTCACAGTTTGGATGTGGTGGACAAGTTACTCGTGAGACGCCGTGTCATCAGACTTCACGAGATTCTGACGACTGTGATGGATATTAGTCAGCGTCATCGTACTTTTTGAATGAGCTCTTATTTCTGCTTGTATGATAGATAGCTGGCAAGGTAGTTAGACGTTTAACAGGTAGGCCACTCGACTACCGGTTAATATGCTGCCATTTGGTTGCCCCCCCATGACGTCAACGGGGAGACAGCACGTCCATGGACTTCATTGTGGGTACGCTGAACAGCTGAACGTGACGTCAGGATACAAACAGTCTTTGCTTCTCTCTTTGGCACTATTGTAACACGAATTATCGGTTAAACTGGCGTCTAGTCTGATGCATAACTGACTGGATACAGTTTTTGTAATCTGCGTAGGTTTATCCTAAATAATTTCAGTTTTTGAGGGGACAAAAGTATCCTTTGCCATGCTGTTCAAAAAGGAAAGGAATTTAGAATTTAACATCCCGTCTACAGCGCGGTCAATACAGACTGTGGAAGGATGGGGAAGAAATCAGTAGTGCCCTTTTCAGAGCATCTATCCGGAATTTGCCTGGACTGATTTAGGGAAATCACGGAAACTATAAATCTTATTGTAATACGGAATTTGAACTGTCGCCCTTTCCAATGGAGTCCATTGTGCCAACCACTACGCCATCGAACTCGAGAAACGCTCCAAATACGGACGAGGCTGCATAATTAGCGATGGAGGATAAATGTTAAAAATATTCTAAGAGATGACCCGTACGTTCATACAATGGACATTGATTGTAAAATACTTCACATCTGCTGATGTGATACTTTAATTGCTAGTACGTCACAGCTTATTTGCTGTATGTAAGCAATCAGTATACTACGAAATCGATATCGAAACGACTAGCGAGATCCTAGAAACAATAATAAAAAGCTGGAAGAAGTTGGACTTCATCTTGGAGCAACTGCTTATAATATGGAAGCCGCCAATTTTGAACTGTTGAAGAAGTTGTTATAGTAAAATGTGTTTTTCTAACCATATGGAACGTGCCAGGATAGGATGGAAATTTTGTAACGTGTCTGTTATCGAAATTGCCAAGTAACCGCTTGGTCGATGTTCAAAAAATGTTCAAATGGCTCTAAGCACTACGGGACTTAACATCTGAGGTCATCAGTCCCCTAAGCGTAGAACTACTTAAACCTAACTAACCTACGGACATCACACACATCCATGCCCGAGGCAGGATTCGAACCTGCGACCGTAGCAGCAGCGCGGTTCGGGACTGAAGCGCCTAGAACCGCTCGGCCACAGCGGCCGGCCTTGGTCGGCGAAGGACACGTTTTGCTACATGTCATCACAGTGATGAAGATGTTAATATAAGTTCCGCTGGATGGTAAGAAGACCGATATTTCAATTGCGTTTCATATTTCAGAGGCACACCTGAATGGTGCTAGGTGTGCGTTCCGAAGTGTGGCGATAGCTGCACAGTTACTTTCACACCACTCTGCGCAAGCTGCTAATATTTACTGAAAAAACGTGAAGATAATTTTACCGAGGTAGTAATAGATACTGGTTCAGTTGAAGATACTCCAAAAATGAAATGATTTCGCCGAAAATCGGGTACGGATTCAACCTCTAAAAGGGGGACAGTATTTTAAGAAGATTTTTAGCATTTTGGTCTGCTGCGATTGTAGGAAGATGCATTTTGGATAGGGATTTTGATATCCGCTGAGTTTAGTCATTCATCTTGGCATAGATTTATGAAATATGGCAGCATGTCACACATATGTTGACGGCTACGACGAACCGAGACTGACAAAAGCATTACCTTTTCAGAGTTTGTGGTTATTGTGCATTCGACAACAGTTCCACAAAGTTCAAAAGGAGGGACGAAACGAAAATTAGAGTTTAGCATGCTGTCGTCAGTGCAGTCAATAGAAACGAAACTTAAGCTCGAAAGATGGAAGGATGGGGAAGGAAATCAGCCATGACCTTTTCAAAGGAACCATGCTGCTTTTGATCATGATTTCTATGTTAGGAAGACAATCTATACAGCAGCTTCTACGTTAGTTAGGTTTGGGTGTCCGAGGTATTACCCTACCTTCACACAACAGCAAATGCCATATTTCACGAGGACACTGGCCAGCCACCTGTGGGTATCGAACAGCAAGAAGCGAAAATGAACCCGTTCATATTTGGAGACAGTAGCCATGACAACGTCCGTTCTGCTCCCGTGTCTCCCCAGTGACATCACTGCAGGCAACCTTGGCTAAGCGAGTCTCGCGCGGGAAGCCGGAATATACACCTACGAGCAGCTGGCTCTGGTGACTACATTGTTAAGCCTCTTAATCCCATAAAACATATCAACCAGCTAGTCCGTATCTACTTCTGCACTTTACTGACGGTTATTTTAGAAAGACTGGAATGAACACACTATAAAAGAAGTTCGCTAAAACAGTAACATTACAGAAATACTGATACTAATTCAAAACCTGAAATCTCATAGAAAATTGTAAACGTTGTAAGAGATTAGTATTTCAGAGTGTTCTCGAACACATGGATATACCAGCTCCCTCTCTCGTATGACCGATAATATCAGTGTTACAACAAGCTCCGGCAAAGAACAGCCGCCAAACAAATTGTACGTACAAGATTGTGTCAGTACATTCCGACGTCATACTGCACAATATCAATAAGCGAACGCACTCGAAGAGGGACAGAATGATCGTCCTCAGTAAAACGGGCTAGTCACTATGATTCAGTTTCGGCTACTAGAGGACATTCGTCTTCGACAGTGGTGAGTATATGGCAGAAGTGAATAAAATATGGATCTCTCGCAGCACAGGACCACCCAATGTCACCACTAAATGCATACTGTTTCGCATGGCAGTTCAGCTTTGTCCACCGTATTGTCCCACCTCTAAAGCACATGGATCTACCTGCGTCGACGCTACGACGCCGTCAGCTGCAGGCTGGACACGTAGAATGCAGGCTACTGTGTTGGCTTCTATCATCCACAAACCACAAAGAGCCGCTGACTGCGATAGTCACCCGAACGCCCACGCTCACACACTGAGTGGCAAAAATTCGTTTTCGGACATTTCCCTTTCAACCTGTCCTGTTATAATGACTATATACTTTCTAGACGCAACAGCCTTCGTTGTTTAATGCAGTTGCAGACAAACGTCGTGGCTGACAGTTTTGGGCAACATTTAATTCAACATATCATCCATATTTCTGTGCATGGAGTATCATCTATACAGCTACTGCTACAGAAGTTAGATTTGCGAGTCCAAGATATTGCTCTTTCCTCATACAGCTCCTCCATATGCCATATTTCGAAAGGACACCATCAGGATACGAGTAGGCAGTGAATGTATATGTCTTCTTCGAACAATAACAGATATGTTCGCCACATACTAACCATCGAGTAAGGCTTGGATTTAGTCTGTCGGCAATTTGTTTCTCGCCCTCTCCAGTAACTACTGTAGGTACTTTGTGGATTAGCAAATAAACATCCCCAAGCCCTCTTTCAGTCAATACCATGGCATTAAGATGATCAGAATGGACCACACTACATGCTTCACGTCATATAAAAATTTAAGAATCAGAGATCATGAACACTTCTGTTAATATAAGCATGTTTTCAAGTTTACAGTAAATTGTTTTCTCCAAAATTTCTGACTCTTTCTTACCCAACATAAGTCAGGTTAAAAACGTTGTTTTTCCAGAAATATGTATTTTTTTACCTGACTGAAGTTTTTTGTTCCCGTACCTCGAAACTACATTTCATGTATGTCACTATACATCGTTATCTACGCAATTCTGACACTAATGGTACAGCATGAAACTAAATATCACCGAGTGACAAGTGACAGACGATTTGTTATATATTTGAGTATTTCAACTGCTAGCTATTTGACATGAAATCGTCTTGAGCAATATGTAATCATATTATACGATGTATTGGTGAGTCAATACATGTCAGTATAAGAATAATCTTTTGTTGATTCGCCATATCACTTATTTCACATACATTCGTATACTACAAGTGAAACTTACTGACTGTTTCACAGATCATATTACATATTTTTAGAGGCAGTAGAGAGGACTTAGTAGATTAAGATTTGACGAGGCTTTCGTGTCAGGAAATGTACCGTTTGGATATAAAATACGTTTGAGGATCTGCTCAGTTTCAAATATCGCGCTTCAGGGTACGCACACACACTGAGAAGACGTCGCCGCCGTCAGTCCCTGTTGTAATTATAACATCGCCCGATAATAACAACTGCTGCGATAAACTGGTGGGTTCCCAAATAGGAGATGGTGCTCTGCGGACGCGCCACACTTCCGAGTTTGAAGAGGACGTCCTTCTTCATCGGAAGAGAACCCGACAACGAGTACTCGAAACATTGCCTAGGCCTAGCCCACCTGTAGAGCACACAGATAAGAACTCACTGTCTTTGCTTTGTGGCTACCGTGAATCAGGAGATTTGAAATTGATCCAACCTTAAACCTATTTTACATCCAAACGAAGCTTTCCAGACTTGTGTTTCTTATCAAACATTTAGCTACCAAGTACTCTCTACAACCTCTAGAAGCCTCTAGTAGGAACTGTGAGACAACCTGCATAATTTAATTGTTCTCGTGAGATCAAACAAATGCACAGATGTCAGGGGTGATCAAAAACTTTCCGTTCGGTCACCATACAGTCGAGAATCGGTATGCCAATCAGGCAAAATCGCCGTGAGAGTTGAGGCAATCATCCTACTGACGCACCAGGTTGAAAATAACCGTTTGCTAAAACACCGTGTCATGCTGCGTGAAGAACTGCGTAACTGCCTCAAATCGGCATAGGCTCTGAAGTTCAGCTGAAGCCGTAGGTACATTCAGCCGATAATTCTGCGAAGTACCTAACAGTATTCAAAAAGGATAGACGAAATATAGCTGGCGGTGTCGCGTTTGTTGTTGTTAGAAGTAATTTAGCTTACCTGGATGCTGAACTAGATCGTTCCTGGAGTTAGTAAGGGAAGAGGTTATCTTCGGCATCCGGGATGATATAAATTATTGGATCCTTTTACCAATCTTCCAACTCAGATGATACAATTGGTGAAGGGTTCAAAAAAATTTGAGTCTAATTTCAAACACGTAGCCGCCTCATACAAATGTAGTTGGTAACGACTTCGATTTACCGTCTATATGTAGGCAAAAATACGTGTTTAAATCGGGAGGTACGTATAAAACATTATCTGATATTGTGCTAAACGCTTTCTCTGCGCCGGCCGCTGTGGTCGATCGGTTCTAGGCGCGTCAGTCCGGAACCATGCGGCTGCTACGGTAGCAGGTTCGAATCCTGCCTCGGGCATGGATGTGTGATGCCCTTGGGTTAGTTAGGTTTAAGTAGTTCTAAGTCTAGGGGACTGATGAGCTCAGATGTTAAGTCCCATAGTGCTTAGAGCCATTTGAACCATTTACTTTCTCTGCAAGAAATTTAGAGCAATTAGCTCATGAGCCCACTGGAATAGTAAACTGTTGTAGAAACACAGTTGACTTTTAGCAACGAATAATCCTGAGCTAATAACGTGCAGCAGAACAATGACTAGTGAATACAGGGTTGTCATAGTGAGAGTAAATACTGTAACTCCCAAATCCACCAAAAATAAACGAAAAATGTATCTATTGAAAAAAGCTGGTAAAAATTTAAAAATTCGCTTGTCGCCTTCCGTAGAGACAATCTTCCCTCCTTCCAAACTAACAGTGTAAGTGTACACCAGATGTGACCTGAATTCAAATGCACAGTATCGACTGCAATTAAGAGATATATACCAAATAAATTAACGAATGAGGGAACTGATCCCCTGTGGTACACAAAACAGGTCAAACACTGTTGCAGAATCAGCGAAAGAAGCACATCAAATAAATAAATAAAAAAAAAACAGAACCCCAAAGATTTTCCATCTTTTACAGAAGCTCAAAATTTAGTTAGGAATTCAGTGGGAGATGCGTATATTAGTTTCGCAACATAACTTTCTCTTGAAACTTGGCAGAAAATTCAAAGAGATTCTAGTCGTATGTAACGTATGCTAGCTGCAAGACGCAATCAACGCCTTCTTTAAGCGACAGCAATGGAAGTACTGTCAATGACAGTGCCACTGAAGCAGAGTTACTAAACATGGTTTCCCGAAATTACTTCACCAAAGAAGTCGAAGTAAATACTGCAGAATTCGAATCAAGAATGACTTCCAACATGAATAGCTTATAAGTAAATATCCTCCGAGTAGTGGAACAATTTAAATCACTTAATAAAAGCAAGTCTTCTCGTCCAGGTGGTATGCCAATTAGGTTCCTCTCAGAGTGTGCTGATTCAATAGTTCCGTTCATATACAACAGCTCGCTCGAAGAGAGATAGCTACCCAAGACTGAATAGTTACACAGGTCACATCAGTATTCAAGAAAGGCAATAGGAGTAATCCACTAAATTATTGGCTCATATCACTGACATCGAAATGCAGCAGGATTTTGCAACATATATTATGTTCGAACATTATGAATTACCTTAAAGAGATTGGTCTATTAACACGTAGTCAACACGGATTTAGAAAACATCGTTCTTGTGAAACGAAACTACTTCTTTGCTCACACGAACTGACGAGTACTACTGATAATGGATTTCAAACTGATCCCGTATTTCTAGATTTCCAGATGGCTTTTGAGACTGTGCCACACAAGAGAAATTGCATGCTTATGGAATATCGTCTCCGTTATGTGACTACATTCACGATTTCCTGACAGAGTGGTCATAGTTCGTAGTAACTGGCAGAAAGTCATCGAGTACAGCAGAAGCGATTTCTGGCGTTCCCCAAGGTAGTCTAATAGCCTTTCTGTTGCTCCTTATGTATATAAACGATTTAGGAGACAATCTGAGCAGCCACCTCGGGTTGTTTGCAGATGAGGATGTCGTTTATGGTCTAGTAAAGTCACCATAACATCAAAACCAATTGCAAAACGATTTATGTAAGATAACTGTATGGCGAGAAAATTTAAAATTGACCCTAAAAAACAAAAAGTGTATGGTCATCCACATGAGTGCTAAAAGGAACCAGTTAAACTTTGGTAACACGATAAATAATTAAATCCAAATGCTATAAATTCGACTTAATGCCTAGGAATTACAGTTACGAGCAACTTAAATTGGAAAGAACACATAGAAGATGTTGTGGGGAAAGTGAACCAAAGACTGTGTTTTATTGGCAGAACACTTAGAAGATGTAACAGATCTTCAAGAAAGACTGCCTACACTATGCTTGTCCGTTCTCTTTTGGAGTAATGCTGCGCGGCGTGGGATCCTTACCAGATATGATTAATGGAGTACATCGAGAAAGTTCAAAGAAGAGCATCTCGTTTTGCATTATCGAGAAATAGGGGACAGAGTGTTTCCGACATAACACAGGATTTGGAAGCAACATCATTAAAACAACGGCGTTTTTCGTTGCGGCGGCACCTCAGGAAATTTCAGTCACCAGCTTTCGCCTCTGAATGCGAAAACATTTCGTTGACGCCTACCTACATAGGGAGAAACGATCATAGTAATAAAATAACGAAAATCAGAGTTTACGCGGAAAGACATAGGTGTTTGTTTTTTCTGCTCGCTGTTCGAGAGTGGAATAATAGAGAATTGTTGTGAAGGTGGTTCGATGAACCCGCTGCCGGGCACTTAAGTGTGATTTACAGAATAGCAATGTAGATGCAGATGTAGATGTAGATCGCTACTGTACATCTTCTTCCGACAGCAGTCGTCGATTCTTCAAGGCCTTTTTCTTTAAGGGACCGAAGGCGTGATAATATCATGGGGAGAGCTCAGCACTATGCACGCGTAACTTGTGCGTCACGACATTTGCGTATGGTGCCGTGCGTCGTCACGAAGCATCAGCACACCTTGTCGCACCATTCCACAACGGTAGTTTTCGACAGACATGCGCACCAGCTGCGGAGTTGTGCTACGTTGCAGATACGTTGCAGCAACTCCCTCAAACGGAAACTTTTTGCGAATAATGTCATCAATTAAAAAAGATATCAAGTATAATTTACCTAAAGTATTGTTGTTGAAAGAAATAATCACTCTGTGTTATTTATTCTGATGCTGTGCATGACAAGAAAGTGACTGTCTGCCATGTATTCAGAACCACCAGTGTACCGTGCTTCACTTAGGAGTTAGTACCAACTGACAGTGCGTTTCACTATCCTTGAGAGGTTTTATTACGCTAGAAATAAGTTAAACTTTTATTCCCCTGTTTTCTTCATTAGTTCTTCATTCTTGAACCTGTCAGTCCACTTCACCTTAAGTTTTAGAAACTTGTGGTAACGTCTTATGGGACCAAACGGCTTAGGTCATCGGTCCCTTACGCACTACTTAATCGAACTTCAACTAACTTACGCTAAGGACAACACACACACATGCCCAAGGGAGGACTCGAACATCCGACGGGGGTAGCAACGCGGACCGTGACAAGGCGCCATAGAGCGCACGGCTACCCCGCGCGGATCACTATGAGTATTCTTCTTCATAGCCACATTTAAAAACCTTCTAAATATATTTTTTCTTTGCTTTCAACTATCCATGATTCACTGCGGTATAACACTACACTACATGTAGCAAATTTTTACCTTAGTTCAGTTGGAATACTTACAGATGTTTGTACATACTTCACCGTTACTGTATTTACCTTCATTCTATATATCTCGCCCCTTCTCTCAATGTTCTTCAGCATCTTCTGTGGTTCCTCTTCCGACTCTACCAGCACTGCTTGATCATCCAGTTGTTTCATAGACTTTATTCTTTCTCCTCCAATTACATTGTCTCTTGCATTCTCTATGGTCTTGCCAAACTGTTCTTCTTCATATATGTTGAATAGCTATGGCCTTCCAACTCTTGCTGATTCCACCAAAAGACTTCTCCCAGTCAATAAAACAGATACACACCTCTGTGTTCCTTTCTATGATTTATTTTCAATCGATGTAAATACAGTTCCTTTTTTCCTTGTTTTGGACCATACTACCTCCTCCAAAAATACCGAAACAAGAGAGCTAGTGGTAGAAGAGATGTGTCTCGCTGTGCTCATATACCCATAGTCCCTAAGGCATGAGCCGGCATCGGTGGTCTCGCGGTTCTAGGCGCGCAGTCCCGAACCGTGGGACTGCTACGGTCGCAGGTTCGAATCCTGCCTCGGGCATGGATGTGTATGATGTCCTTAGGTTAGTTAGGTTTAAGTAGTTCTAAGTTCTAGGGGACTAACGACCATAGCAGTTAAGTCCCATAGTGCTCAGAGCCATTTGAACCTAAGGCATGAATTTCAGAACTCATGTTTACTAAACAAGTTTTTCTTGTTTTGGTCCAGACTGTCATCCCTGGAAGTTGGCTACCTTACAGTCCTAACAACGACACTGCCGTTACATGTATTCCACTGTCAGACGTATGAGAAAGGTTTTCGTTCATAACTTTCGACTCGGTCGTTCCCAAACCAGAGCCCCTTGCTTTAAATTCATACATTCAGCCTTTTCCATCATCCCTGAAGGTTTGCTACATCGTCACGGAATCACCCTGCAATGTTGACAATGAGACAGATATACTAGTTCGCCCTTGCGCAGGAAACGGTAACTGGTAAATTTCAATCTCGTCTTGAGTACTATATGGTTTTGGATCAAATGTAGGCACTAACTGAGCAGTTCGATCCAGATTCATATAGCATTACTTAAGTAGAAACATACAACATAAAATGCAAATGAGTGCGTGTCTCGTTTCATCTATCATCGTTGTCATTCATACGGTAATTGTTCCACTAAGAGCTCACAAAATGCTAAGATAATTTCCTGTGTCTCCTTTACGAACATAGCTACGTGCCACAAAAGGTAGGAGCCTCTCGACGGTTTCGCTGAATACAGACCCTGAATTCAAGATACCTGTCACTAATTTAAATTAGTCACGAAAACAGCATAACGGCCAACAAAACTATTTATAATGTGTTTTCTGTTGCGGCGATTTAGAGACTGATTTACAGTATGGCGGAGCTCACTCGCTTCGCTTGCGCCTGGTAAGGCATGAAGGATAAATCATGACAGCGAGCGGAGGCGTAACGGCCAAACCGCAAGGAGCGCTAGCCCGCCACAAATGGCGCATAAGCTGTCTGTAATGGGTCGGCCGACGATGCGCTAAATACCACGGTCTGTGTCTCCGCCCGTGATTTCCGAATAAAAGCCTAGGTAACGCCCATCTGGTTTGTACAACTGGAAATTTCTGTCTATCAAACATACCTGAGCGTCCTTCGAAGCGTTTCAACAAGATGAAGGTTCTGAACATTTTCCAGGCGATCAGAAACTGCGTAAAGAAATGTGCCGTGGTCTGACAAATCGGGTGCTTCATGCTTTATGGTCTGTAGGGTACGAAATTTGCTTTCTTGACAGGCAAAAAATATTCGTTGAACGTTCTTAGTTTTCTCTCGTCTTGTTAAGTTTACTAAATGCCTACGTTTACCCTTTTACGGCGTAATTTAGTCCTGAGCCACATGGCAAAACGTGGTAATTGTTACGTAAACGGTGGTGCTCTTCAGACTAATTTAGCGTCATGGCTGTAATGGAGAGAGGAGGATGAAGGTTTGTTTCTTACTAGTGTTATCTCTCTTGGAGAGGAAATGAAGAGTACCGTATGTTCGTAGGGAGTTAAGTCAAGAATTAAAGTATACAGTCGTTAAGATGCATTTCACAACTCTCGCAGTTCAATGATATTTTTAACAATTTTTAGCTATTTTTAACTGTTTAGTAAAGAAAAATGAATTATATATTCAGTTTCAAGAGCCTCTATCACAACAGAAACCCACTTCAGCGTGGAAAATAGCTAGAATGTCTTACGAATATTTGACTCTCTTTGGTTTTAGACGTCGGTGATGTTTGATCAGTCTAGTTCTAGACATTCCTCGAGAGAGAAATTAGGATCTTACTAGAAGTAACTCGGCCCAGAAGTGATTATACCACTAACTTATTTGTTTTGTTGGCAGCTTTCCAAATGTGACGAGGTCGTATGGCTTCGACTAGGTATCATTCTACCTCAATGTCATGGCCCCTCGAAGTGTGAGCCCTTCGGTCGGCTCTTGTGGTTACCTGTGCAGTTGAAGCCGATCATAATGTGCTTTGCTGTTTTTTTTTTTTTGACTATACAACTTGCCCGTGAAGCTATTCCGTGTTCTACAGTGTTACCGTGGTTGGGTAGTAACTGGTGAGAAAGTTCGCCGCCTCTGTTGCAGAATCGTAACATAAAACTGTTGAAGTACTGTCTGAATAAAATAGTTTCGGACATTAGACCGCGTCATTTAAAAACTATACCACTATTAAAACGGACGTTTAGACTGTCTTTACAGCGGTTCTCTTCAGGCCAATTAATACCCAAAAGTATTTTATTGAGATTGACACTGTTCGTGGGTGGCTTCGCAAATATATCAGTAGAATTACTAATTCACACGGGACAATTTTTACGCGGTGCTTAGACAGATAACACACACGACTGTAACAAACAATTCTGACGAGTGGAACATCAAGTGACAAATTGTAGTTGTGGATGAAGGACTGGTCATCATCAGTGAACCAAGTCGTCGCGGGATAAATGCTAAACAAAAGGAAGTACTTGATTTCCAAACGTCTAAATCTTTTGCAAATGCCCCATATATCTCGTGAAAGCAATATTAAACCGTAAAGTGCTTAGCAGACACTGTTTAACATCGCTGTCACGAGATATATGGAACATTTAGACAAAACTAACAGATTAAGACATTTGAAAATCAAGTAATTCACTTTGTTTAGCATTTATCCCGCTACAACTGGCTCTGCTAATGATGGTCAGTCCTTCATCCATAGGCCGATCGGAGTGGCCGAGCGGTTTGAACCTTCATCGTTAACTACAATTCTGTCTCTTGATGTCCCTTCCGCATATCACAATTGTTTTTTTACACTCGTGTATGTCGTCTGTCTACGCATAGCATAAAAGCTATCCTGTGTGAATTAGTATCTCTGCTGATACGTTTGTGAAGCCACCCACGGACGGCGTCAGTCGCAATAAAATATTTTTGGGCATTAATTAGCCTGAAGACAACCGCTGAAAAGACGGTTGAATAGTCCGATTTGATAATGGTTTAGTTTTAAAACGATGCGGCCTAATGCCCGAAACTATTTTATTCAGAGAGTACTTCAACAGTTTTCTGTTACGATTCTGTGATAAGGGCTACGAACGCTCTCGCCAGTTACTACCCATACGCGATATTACTGCATGAGGCCGTTCGTGAGCATTAACGGAAACACGTGGTTACATCACAGTAAACAAAAACCACACTGATTTTTTCCACTGTCGTATACACTGTGGAAGACTGAATAGCTTGACAGCTTCACGTGCAAGTTTGGCAGAAAACTAACTTCAAATCCGTACTTGCTGATCACAAAAAAACTAGAAACTACTATAACCGGGGAACGAAATATCCTCGATCATTTTCCATGTAAAAAAGCTCTCATCCACTGGTCGCTCTCTTTTAGACCTCTACATCTTTATCCTCCCTTAAAATTCTTAAATAACACGCACACCACCCAACTTTACAGTTCCGTTTACGTTCCACCATCCATATTCTGTACCATTACATTCTGTACATTACACACACCTCCTCAAATACCTAGAAAGCGTTGACCTGTTCTGGATCTCTAGTAAACTTTAATCCCACAAGCCCATAATACACCATGCATGAGAAAACTGATTTGCTGCAGCGTCAATATCAATGTACGAGTATTCCACCTCCCCTCCTTCTCCAAACACCTCGTATCTTCCCCCAGGATTATTTTGATCATCTGAATTTTCTAAAATGTTAAAATATTCTCGGAGATTATCTATACAATAACATGCAACCTACACACTGGTCTCATTCTAAATGAAGGTCCCAAGTCGTCCTTTCCTTCCTTACTGCAGACCTACTACTCATTTGTTTACACTTATTTCAAGTTTCTTCCCCCCTAAACATCATTTTTCAGGTCATTTCCTTTCCGGTATCTTAAACTTCTAAAACACTTACGTGTGATTACCAAACATCCATATCGTAACCATCATTATCATATCCGTAGGAAAGGAAAACACGTCATTTATAGTACGTCACACAAATCACGATCATTATTTTGTGTTATTAAAACTGTTTCAATAGGAGTTCAAACCATCAATACTGTTTTATTGTTTCAAAACAGAATCTTTGATCCTTTCGTATCAAAATGTGCATAACTGAAAACTAGTAACCTGTCTCTGCCAGCACGACCCCAAAATGGGGAATATTACTAAAAAGTAAAAGAAAAAATACCAACGAGACAGTTACCAACTCTTAACGGTGTATTTTAATCCATACGTTGTACCTATAGCTCAGATTATATTCGGAATCTTGTAGTTTGAAAAGACAATATTTTATAGTGAAGTACTATATTTTTATCTAAATAATATAAATATGTTGATCCACAAACAAACAAATCTCAAAAACAGCTATTAAGTGAAAGAAACATTTGCATTTAACAGCTCGAATCCCTTTCGTTGCTTAAGTCATAGACAGGATTTTTGAAGAAAAAGCTTAAAAAGTAATAAGTATACAAAGAGTGAAACTTCTCAAGAATTCTTTCCCTGATGCAGTCGCACGTATCAGTAAAGCCAGACATCGCACCATTTTTCTTTGCGCGAACGAGGCAAATGCCAAGTAACTATTAACTTAACTGAAAATTAATTCTTGTTTATAAATGCTTAGAAAGGATCAGAACTTCCTTCCAAAGATACTCATTATGGAGGATAACTTATCTAGCTTTCCGTTCTACTCTGCCGCTTAGTCAGGCGACTTAGGGAACATTTATTCAAGCAAGAGCGTTTGAAATACCGCGTGTGGTAAATCAGGATTCCCGGGCCGGGCGAGTGCAGCCACGACAAAGGCGCGCTGCCGTCGATCCGTGATATAATCTCTTAAAATGGCGGAGATGCGACAGCTGAGAGTGTCTGGAGACGCGCTCCTGTTTCTCAGACGCTTTAGAATTGCAGGCCCGCTGTATAATCGTTCCATTCTGAGAGCGGGCCCGGGGGCGGCCGTGTCAGCTGGCTCGGAATTCCCGGCCGGGGACTCTTCCCAACAAAGCGAGCGGTCATTGTGTGATCCCGCAGATAAACATCTAGACAGCCGCATTCCGTGACAGACCCCCCATTACTTACCTCGACCATTTCTCGAACCTCACCGCCGCAAGGACCCAATACCCTCCCGGTCGAACGAGAAGCGGTGTCTGTCCTTCCACTTGGACCCCACAACACCACGATTTGCGCAGCGGACACTACTCTCGTCCATTGACACTGTATCTCTCGTGTATTCTGCCCACACATTATAACACGCAAATCTCTTACTGAGTTAAATACTTAGTTATACCGATGACTAAAAGTAATTGCAGTCTTGTCGAAACTAACGACATGAGAATATGGCAAAAATTGAAGCAATAAACTATTTATCCGTAACTAGGTGGAAAAAATTAGGTTCAGTACACTTTTATTTTACATCTTTTACATGGGTTGATAATGAAATATCGGTAGTTTCCTAGTACGGCTTAATTTTTTTGGAGTCGTGGCGAATCACTACAGAAACGGAAAAAGGTTACGTTATATCAGGCTTATATGACTATGTTAGCTTATCGAATGTGTTAAAGGGACAGTTCGGTATTTTTGCGTGCTACTTCTTCGACAGTTCTTTATTCAACACAGCATAATAGACGACACAGAAAACTTGTTCATTATATTTCTGGAAATCTCTCGGTGCATTTAATGATCATTTCATTTCTATTCTTAGTCTGTTGACTTAATTGATGAGACTTTCCATTTTATATGTGCTGTGCCAGTCTCCTGATTTTTCTGTTCTTAATCATAACCGACATGAGAACCTACACTGGTATTCCCTATCTACTTCTTTCCCCTTTACCACCCTTAGAGGCCCTCCGACATACCTGTTGATTTTTCTTAGGTCTGTTCACCTGTCCTACTTAACAGGTTTCAAATTCTAACTCCCGAGTTTCATTTTAATATCCTTCGATATAAAGAAATTTCAGATTCTAGTAGATATCTATTAAAAAGATTTTTCCGTTTGTTATTTCCTAATATTGATGTATTAAAATTCGTAACTTCTAGAGTTAAATGTGGCTCATTCAGTGTGTAGTCAACACTGAGAACATCCCAGTGAGGAAACATATAATATTTCTGATACAAATACTAATATCTCCATCCTATAAGAGGAAAAAATGCTTAAATTTAACATCCTATGGGCATCGCCGAGTGAGGTGGTGCTGTGGTGGTTCAGTGGACTCGCATTCGGGAGTAAGAGGGTTCAAATACTCGTATGGACATCCAGATTTAGGGTTTCCGTGATTTCCCTAAATAGTTCAAAAGATGGTTCCACTGAAAATGGCACGGAGGTTTTCCTTCCCCATCCATTCATAATCCGAGCTTCTGCTGCATCTCTAACGAACGCGCTGCTGATGGGACGCTAAATTCTGATCTTCCTTCCTTCCCCCCTTTTCCTGTAGACATTAGGTCATCAGTGCTGGAGATGAAATTCAACTAAACAAGGATCTGACAAGATCTTTGCCGAAATATACCATTTCCATTTTCGCCTGTGGTAACTACAGAAAATCAAAATCTCAAATGTGAGAAGAGAGGTTAAAACAGGGACGGACTGGAGGAAGTAGGGACTGCAGGAAGTGTATGGCAGTGGAGAAGGAGGGAGCATACCGTGAATTCTATATTAGCACACTTATTTTTTCCGACATATTAAAATAAGATACTACCCACTTATTCAGAAACTCATTCCCATTTTTTATCTAGGAGTGCTTCTTTCCGCTACAACTTATCACTTTCATCACATGTATAATAAACGGACAGTTAAGTTAGGTAACTTAAGTTTCTTCAGTGTATTCAGTCTATCAAAGATCTCTCAAATGGCTTTTTTTTTGGGGGGAGGGGGGATCTGGAGGTGGTCATGTGGGCTTAAACTGGTTATGGTGTCTTATAACTGACTTAACCCGCAACGACGGTGAGTGAACTTTCTCAAAACATGAAAAGTGCTGTCAGCACGGTTTTATCTTCCCGACATGGAAGCAATTAGGGACGAAGTCCTGTTTTTCACCTGGACGAGAACTGGGAAGTAATCGTCTGCTGTGCTATCGAAGGAAACACCATGGCATTTGGCTCATATTGAGACAACACGTAAATGTAGCCCCGGATGGCGTGCGGACAATGATCTTCTCTAATCTTATCCCAGCGACTTTACGTGAGCGGGCGGCCAGGAACTCTGCAGTTCAGGAGAGGTCGAGGTAGAGCCCATTAATCCGTTTACCTGAATGTCGCATCTGGTCCTTCAGGTAAAATGGCGCATACGCTACGCATTCCGCAAAAAGTGCTCTCGGCAACGTCACTTCACCTAGAGAAGACTTATTGAGAAGCTCGAACAAGAAGAACCACTGCCAATGTTTTTAAACAGGAAATGATTATTTTTCGTCTAGGTACGTGGGAAATCAACGCAAGGGGCATCTTCCGTACGGGAGTTAGGCAGGAATTCTGTAACAAATGTGACAAAAAGAGAAAGTTGTAGGTGACACAAAGAGCGTCCGGCAAAACTGATTAATTTCGAGCTGCAGAAGCACAGCAATGTGGTCAGCATGTTGACCCATCGAGACGTTACATACAAAAGGAACATCATTCACTATACAAGATTTAGTAAAGGTCCAAAATAGCAAAAATTAGCATATGAGGTACATTTGGCAGTCCGTGATGACATTACAAACAAGATAAAAATAAATAATTTTTATAGAAAAATGATGTCGAAGAAGCCATAGGTTTAATTCATGACACCCACAGTTGTTCAAACCTTTTTGCTGTCTCCTGAGGAATAATAGTATGGCAAATTTCGTTAGTGATTTAGACTGTTTTCGACAGGAATATTCCAACAGAGGAAAGTGTTTCGTATCGTAAACCTCCGTTATTAACTTGATGTAACAAACTCCACAGTCGTTTTTAAATATTTTCATAGAGTGAAGTGGTTGCAGATTTCATTTGTCACCCTGTTTCCACTTTGGAGTCGGTGTTGGACATTACTCATTCCAGAATAAACTAATTTTACTGTGGAGAAGCTAAAAACACTGATTTAGGCAGAAAGAAAAAAAAACTAAATATACGTAAAATTTGGATCGATTTTGAAAACTTAGCTTATATAATTAGGTAGTTGGATATTAGATTATATTATTAGAAACTGGATTATATGTTATAATGAGATCTATGTTTTCTACCAGGCAGTGGATAATTCAGGCGTTAGGACTTGTAACAATTTGCAGGGAAACACAATGCGAAAAAGAGAAGTGCTTCATTGATGCATCTCTCTAACTTATTTTAAATATGAAGAAGTAGGAGATGCGTTTTTTGATCTAGTGAGCACCGTGTTAGAAGATACATTAGTTTCACAGTTCAGTGAATTTACCATGGAAAATTATATTGAGGAGGGAAGCATAACTTTCTGCCTTTGTATGTGGACAGACAAGACCTCTGCGCGTTGAAGAACGCCGAGACTTTTCACTGTCGTTTTAACGATTCGATTTAGTCCACTGTAAAATTTACATATTTGTAAGAAACTTGAGAAGACCACAAACCCCCTCTTCAGGTGCGTTTACATAGGTCACATTTTACGACAATGTGTGATCACAATAGTATTGCCTTCAACAAATCTGCGTTGTGGCTGCGATATATGCCAATATAGCCCTATGGACTATAATTTTTCTGGTGGTGATGGTTTTTGCATTTATTTGCCGAGATGGAGCCGATGTATTTCCGATGTTGTCCATATGGGGTGGAAAATATTTTGTATGGCCTGAACGTACCAGCCTACTACTACTGCTACATACATGCTTCGCAGTTAACTGTGAAGTGCTTTGCAGTGTCACTATCGATAATTGTGAGTATTACCTTCTGTTAAATTTCAGTAGACGCAAACATTGTAACTTAGGTGGCAGATTGTTTTTAGGTTTCGTTGTGACACAGACATGCAAGCGTTCAATAGTCTTTGAGTTAACCACTGTGCTATTGGTAACATTGACGAGTGAGTAACAGAATACTGCAATCTATGGCACATGATTGGCAGCTGACTTAGCTTATTCATCAGAGATCTGTGACAGTATTAAACAGCACCAGTAGTTACGAACGTTATATCATGATATGTATAGTGAAGAGTATTATATGTTTATTTACACAATAAAGTAACAAGTGGAAATGTGTAAGAGCTCTGGCCTCAACTGAAGTTACAGGGTGATGTCAAGAGAGTTTATCCGTTCTACTGTTGTTTGAGAGGCGTTGATAACATCCTTCCAGTGTCCACTGAAACATCTCTTGGAACATTCTTTTACAATGTGATCAATGGTTTGCTATGAGGCTTTAGAGCCATTCAGTGGCGTAACTGATAGTCCCCATTCTTACATGAATGACTTTGTTCTTCCGTGTCCACATCGGATTCTCTTCAGCAGACACCACGTTCTTTTAGGCAGTTGTATGCCTGATACACATGAGGGGTCTTCGAAGCCATGACGCCGTGTGGTGCTGTTGTTCCCCATGTCTCCTTGAGTCCTTGCACATTTCTTCACTTGAGTGGTTGGATCTCACGCGCAGAATGGTTTCCTTGACTTGAAGCGCATGTTGGGTGGGCTGAGCACAATTTCCTGGACAATGTTTATCGATGTTTATTAGTCTCTGTTTGCTGCTTACCTATTTTGACTCTGGCTACTAACATAAAACTTGTAAGGCACGTAATCCTACTTGGGCAACACAGACAGATTTCCATGACACGTATGCTAGCGTATGAATTAATTCAAAATAATCATTTTTGTGTGATGCCTTTAAATTAAGTACATCACAGATTTGGACTACTGGTGCATCACAATCTCTGTAGTGACGTGATACAGTTTTACTATGGCTTCACAGCACAAAAGTGAATTCGCAGCTGCGGAGATCACCAGACGTGTCACGAACAGCAGCACTTTTGTTTACACGCTACACATAATTTACTTTTTTTTGTCACATGACTTTGTGAGGAAGTGAATTGCATCTGTGTATTATATTGTATTGGCTATTCTAAGTTATGCGCAAGTTGTAGTACATTTGCGTTGTCGGAGATGACTGTGGAGCGTAGTAGAGAACAAAAGTAGCCTAGCAGCAGCACTTAGACTCCCTCCAGCGACAGTTTGACATAGTGTTATATCCTTTGTAGTACAGATGAATATTGACTGAAGACAGATGAGGGCTGTGCCTGCTGCGTACAGTTCACGCAGAAACGGCTGGCGGGATAGCGGAGTACGAGTAGGGTCCACACATAAGATTTTTTGGAGAGAGAAATCCCTCTACAGGCCCGATTACATATGTTCTAATCTCATATAGGAAAAAATACTATCCCCATTAATTAAGATGCGTAACATTCCTCATGGCACATCGGAGAAAGAAAACGTTAATATACATGGACGTGCTGAAAAGTAATGCCCTCGATTTTTTAATGTGAAAACTCTTAACGCTTTTCCATTGAAACAAATGTTATTAACCTTCTACAAAGTTGTTCTTCGTCTCTACATATTTATTTCCCAACGTTGTTACCCCGGAGACGAGCAAATTTCTCCCAACGAGAGACCAGTTTATAGATACAGTCATCGTAGAATGTTCTACATTGCTGATGGAGCCACAACCTCACTTACGCTTGCACCGCTTCAACACTATCAAAGTGAAGTCCTCGACGGTGTTCTTTAAGATTTGGAAACAGATGAAAATCGGATGCGGCCAAATCGGCACAGTATAGAGCATGATCGATGACAGTGAACCTAAGGTGTCGGATTGTTGCAGATTACGCATCATTCGAGTGTGATCAGGCATTGTCCTGTTCAAGGAGAGGGTGCTCCATGTGTGGACGGACTCTTCGAATTCGAGACTCGATTACAGCACGCTGTTTCTCATGCACCGACATAGTTACGTTACACATCGCCATGTTACATACTACATTTCAAAGCCCTCCAGCCGCAAAGGGCTAAAGATATGTATTCATGAAGAGTAAAGGTGTAGAATGTTAATAACGTTTGTTTCATTTCAGAGTGTTTAAGAATTTGCACCCGATAAATTAGGAGGAATTCGTTTTCAGCACACCCTTGCAGCATTAGTAAGCGGCAGGAGTGTTTATAGTAAGGTAGCAGAATTCGTGTAGATTATAAAAGGTAATAATCCCACGTGATACTGGCGACAGGAAGGTGACTGAAATCAAATGTTAACAGCAATGAAATTCTAAATTCCTACAGGAATGTATATCGCAATGATAGATTGAATACCAGTAATAGAGACGCGTTTACAGCATAAAAAATACGATAATATTTTGGGACGTTAGTATAGACTTCGAATGCGAAATTATGTGGGTGAAGGTAAGTGTTACAAGTGGATCAGACATTCTCATAGAATGCTTTTACTGATCACATGCTTATGAGCGCTAGTGGAGCAATATTTGAGGGAAAGCTTAGAGAAGATCTCACCTAAATTGTATAGGCATGTCATACTATTAGGAAGAAATTACAAATGATCAGCTACTGACAAAGTCTCATGTTATTCACGCGGGTAGTAGGGATATGGAATCACGTAAAGTTGTTCTGATTACCTTACCAAATATTATCGTAAGCAGCTAATCAGAGAACCGATGGTGAAAGTGAAATACTGGAAATACAAATTTGGACGACCGTATTTGAATCACTGGTCGTTCCGAAAATTAACCTGTGTCTGTGCTGAACAACTGACCACGTCACTAAGTTCGGGAGGATGGTGATTTAGGCTTCACTCCTTCACAGTCCATCGCAAGTGCATTAACCACTGTATCATCTCGGTGGTGTAACATCAAACATTTTACTGGCCAATCGAGTTGCAATACCAAGAAATATAATAAAAAAGAAAACAATATTTATTGTATGCAGTATATACAGCATGGCTGCAAGAATATATGATTAAATTTGTATGGGATTTGAGCTGAGCAGGTTGCGAAACTTAATACACAGAGCTAAAACATGTAACAGCAACCAAAGCTATAAACTGAATGGACATCAAGTCCAGCTGAGCTTGGATGACAGATAAGGGTACGAGGGTACGACATTCCATGCTGTTTCAACTATGTCCCATAATTCATCAATCGTAGTGGGTGGTGAGTGGCGGCATGTTATTCTCACAGGAACCAATGACCATATATTTTCAATATACGTAAAAAGAAAGTCGCATGGTATTGATGACCGGGAGTCCACCAAGGGCAGATTCTGCCGCCCAGCCGGTAAGGTTCTTTGGTCATTCGTGCACAGTGGCACCTTTCGTTCGCGAAGAGTCAGAGCTGTGTATTGAACTGTGTAAGTGTAGGCGACTGTAATGGTTCGCGTAGTGTGGTGTTACGTTTATGTTAGATGACTATAAGGAAAAGCAGGTGATGAAACCCAATGCTGGCACATAGCCTACTCCTCTTGAATAGAATTAAGGTTGCCGCAGAGATTAACGTTCCCATCGCACGAACGGGTCACAATCAACAGTATGAAGTTCCCTCACTTCATGGCAGAGTGAGAAGAGGTTGGGAATACATCCAGCACATTGCCGCGAAGCCTGTTTATCAGAAAAATTTACGCCAGCACCCTTCCTCCCCTTTGCCGTAAAGGCAAAGGAAAAACAAACAGCAGCACTTCACTAACATAGCCAGTTACCCAGCCAAGTGCTGGCCACGCCCTACATTGCTTTACTTCAGTGATTTGATAAGAATAGGTACTTTTAATGGGGTGACGGAGCTGGCTTCAAAATTGATGAGAGATGTAGAGAACATGCAGGCCATGGTAAAAGTCAAACAATATCAGTATTTATGAAGATCGGGACAATACGGGCAACACGGTCTTGCACTATTTTGTTGACAAATAATGTCACGGGGACCTTCTAGGCAGGGCGCAGTCACCAGGCTTAACACATCAGAAATGTTACGGCTCACGTCCAAATTTCTAGTTACACGAACCTGAAATGATCGTGTTGTGTACCCAATGATACCCTTTACTATCACACAGGCTGCAGACCCAAATGAGTTTGACTAACACAATCAGGCAATGTTGGTCGTCCTCAGAGCATTCATAAACAGTTACGTCCATGTTGTTGTTGTCCACAGAACTGAGACTCATTTAAAAAATAGTTGGAATTGTGCTATTCCTATATCCAGTGTTGTAGGACGCCCGACTGTTGGAGAGCCTCACTCTGCTACTGTGACATTCAAACTGCAACGATCGTCGTCTTCCTGACAGTCCATCGAGCACCAGATGTCATCGTACTTTCTTAATGCCTCTCTGGCGCTAGTCAGATGGGATCGTTGAGATTCTGCACAGTACTAAATATAGCCCTCCAGAGCCGATCGACTGCCAATTCGCTTGTGAGTCGACAGATCCCGAACGCGAGCAACACCGTGGATCGATAAGCAGCAGTCTCGATAGGCCATGATGCTACCGCTGCGGGCTGTTAGATTCTCGTCCTCCTCACACCAGCCATAACACAGTCTTCTCACAAACAACATGTTATAACGTGATCTCTGAATGAGACACCCGTTATGTAATCTTTTCATGTAAACACGACCTTAGAAAAAAAAGTATTCCATATTCTGAGGGTCGGTAATACGGAACAAAGTAAAACAAAAATCTCCATTTAACATGGGCGCTAAAATACTTACCTTATGAGCTTTGAGTGCTTGTCCATCTTCCCTACTATGAAACACGTCTCTTTTTCTGCAAGTTCTTCGCTATTACGAACGACCTACAAAATGCAGTAAACAAATGAAGGCACATCTTTAACGTTCATGGATGCAACATGCAGTAAACATCTCTTAGTGTAAGCAGTATTCAACGTTCTCGGCAAGTGCATCACTTCCATTCATTCATTCCAAAGGAGCAATGTTGTGCTTCGATAAGTCTGTGAAAGCCTGCCGCGGTGGCCGAGCGGTTCTAGGCGCTTCAGTATGGAACCACGCGGCTGCTTCGGCCGCAGGCTCGAATCCTGCCTCGCGCATGGATGTGTGTTATGTCCTTAGGTTAGTTAGGTTTAAGTAGTTCTAAGTTCTAGGGGACTTATGGCCTCAGATGTAGAGTCCCATATTGCTTAGAGCCATTTGAATCATTTTTTTTTTATAAGTCTGTGAAACCCTTTTCACGCGAGATGAAACTGTCAGCTTTCATAATCAACATGTGTGGGCAGAAGCAAATGAGGAAGCAATTCACGAAGGTAGCCATCAACTCCGATTTTGCATTAACATGTGGGCAGGAATTATTGACATTAGACGAATAGGAACTTAGATACTGCCAAATACGTTGACTGGTGCAAAGTATCCTCAGTTCCTTTGAAACGACTTGCTTGTCCTGATAGAACAGGTACTATTCCAACAATAACTGGAGACATGGTTTATGCGTAATGGAGCAGCAGCCCATTTTGTTAGAAATGTCCGAGAGCATCTCACACAGACATTTAATGAAAAATGGATCCAGGACGTTGGCCAGCTCGTACCCCCGATCTTAATCCCTATCCCTTGGATTTTTGGTTGTAGGGACACATGAAATCAGCAAGCCCCATTAATGATGTACAAGCACTACAGGAACGCGTCATCAGTGCCTTCTACCGCAGACGTTTTTTAGGTAGTGTCTGATTCGCAAAGCCGTCTGGCAGAAGCATGCCTTAAAACGAATGGACCGCATACTGAGCATGTCCCTTAGAGACGACTCACAATTTCACGTCGTATGTAATAGCAAGCAGATTACTTCACTGTTTCGCAGTGACAGAATAACGAGGTCTCTTTTGTGTACTTATTTGTTTGCTGCACTTTGTAGGTCATTCGTAATAGCACAGTGTTTGCAGCAGAACGAATGCGTTTCACAGTGGCGAACGTGGACAAGTGCTCATAGCTCTTAAGGTGTGCATTTTATAGCCCATGTTTATAGCTCATATATTTCATGATTTGGTCCACAGTAGGAACTCTGAGAATATTGAATACCTTTCCTAACACATTTTACACAATGCTAATGGCCTTATTGCTACTTGCTTTGCACGCTTTCGCTGAAATGCATATCATCTGCGTATCGAAGCGTGTAGTACACGTCACGACAGATTGGCGTTTGTTGTATGCCACCTTAATGGTTGTGGCAGTGTAATGGGCAGTAGTGTATTACTCGAGTTATTGATGAAGATGATGTCCGCCTCTTGTGTCTTATGTTTCTTCGAAGCGGATTCTCTAAATCGCAAAGAATCATACTGACGCTTTGAAGCATAATTTGTTGAAAGAATCGCGTTACCTACGACCTGAAACCATATTTAAGATTCCATCTACCAAATTTTGTTGCGTTTGATATGACGTTTGCCAGGCGGAGTGGCCGCTTGGTTTGAGGCGTCATGTCACGGACTGCGCTCCTTCCCGCCGGAGGTTCGAGCCCTCCCTCGGGCATGGGTGTGTGTGTTCTTCTAAGCATAAGTTAGTTTAAGTAGTGTGTAAGTCTAGGGAACGATGACCTTAGAACTTTGGTCCCTTAGAAATTCACACACATTTGAACATTTTGTTATGACGTTTGTAGTGTTGGTATAGAACTGCACATTAGTGACGAAATGCTTTTGAGCCATGTGACAGACTAAAACTAATCTGTCTTGTAGCGCACTAGTACTTTCACAAATAAACCTACAATTATAGCTGGTTAAGGCAGCAGAGGCTGTGCGCAGTGTCGAATTGTACCATTTGACTAAAGCGTGAAAATTATCAGTGTTGTAGCCAGGATATCGTTTCTGTGAAATGCTGCTGTGGGAGCGAGCAGCCCTTAATACACGGGCAGTATTCTCCGGAGCTGCCCGAGTGGAAGACGGTGCACGCCTTCTGTATACTGCTAGACTCTTCCTGTATGCATGAGAATCAGCCGCATCGATCTGAGAGTTTCGTTGCTTAGTGCGCCAGCTGCGCCGGAAGCAGGACATCGTCTGTGTCGCCGATCCGGCCATACCGAGATGCCATCTACCATACACGACTACGGCTCCGTACCATTTCTTCTGCGCTGATGCAGAGCAGTAGAAAAGATTCCACTGGTAGATGCAATCTACATTACAAAATATTGAATATGGAGTACCACAAGTTTAAAAGGCTTCTCTGTTTCTCTCTACTACGGACCTATGTCATTACCACCGTGTGACTAGTGAAAACTGTGTTCCTAATAACTGCACTGCATGCTTTATGCATTTACTTTCATTAAACTGAAGATGGCAAATAGGAGAGTTAGTTATTAATAAAAAGTCGACTCTGAAATCATTAGTACGGTGGACTGCCTAGAATTGCACAAAGAATCTGTCATATTGTGCTGAAGGAAGAATCCTAGCATTGACCTGAAATGATTTCGGAAGCCCAAGGCAAACCTTCATCTACCTAGCCGGAAGGGGATTTGAAAGACACTCCCTCTGAATAAGAGTCAAAACATTCAGTTTTTCTAACCAGCATAACGAAAGGGTAATTGAAGCCATCACTCTCTTTCTTCTGTTAAAGTTCTTTATTACTTCAGTAACAGCATCTGGTAATCTAAGACATATGTCTACTTTTCCACTGTTTTCTATCAGCACTATTCGAATTTCTCTATAGTATACATGAATTTGTTTCGTAGATAGCGTGCAAATGCGGCACTCAGAATATAAAGATCAGAAAGAAAGTGACTTCCTTCAGGCTAAGGAGTTTAGATAAGTTCATTTACGGAATACGTTGTGTCATCTCCTCTACTCTTTTTTCTCACATGCCGCTACACATAATTGTGTCACGTTGTTGGCATTGTTAAATTGATGTTATCAATGGTACGACGCACTTTTCCTGTTCGTATTTTATTATTAGAGCGACAGACTACGTCATTTAGTCTATTTTATCATAAGTGTATCTCTGCTTTATTTGAGAGCTAGCACTGAGTGATACAAAGGTCCTGTAAAGTCGCATCTGAGGCGAACGTATCTGTGTTGCTATGTGCCTAGATTGAGATATTATGGGTGTGGAAGCAATTTCCTCAAATCGCCCTCAGTGCAGTAACTCAGTCGGTTATAAGGAGACCTAAAAATTAAAGTACAGTCCTACTAAATTGTATCTTACATTAGCGATCATTTTTGTACTGTACGTACAGCCTAAGCTAATAAAGACACTGCACTGTATACAGATAAATGTTCTCATCTGGATATGGAACCAATTACAATGACGTAATGCTAAACAGCAACTCTTACAGCCGTCGTTGTTGTATTTTAGCACCATAATTGCCATTATCAGTAGTGTGACAGTCCCTGCCGAAGATGTTGCAGTGTAGAATAAAGGCTTCCTCCAAATTTATCCATGAATTACGATCTTCCGTCAATAACATACATATTTTCATTCTATGTCAACACATCGTCCGCGTTTTTGTAAGGGTCTTTACCACGTATTAGAATGCAGGTATCAGCCTGATTTCATGTACCGCCCCATTTAATTGTCGTTACAGCCATAATTATGTTATCCACTTCATTCTCCTCCATGATCAGTTTATTTGTTTTCGTGCCGCTCCCATTAATTTCCATAAGCATTTCTCTAATGTTCAACAAGCAACTCTCAGGTTTTGGATGGTTTTCACATTAAAGCTTCATGTATCATTTCGTTAGGACTGGTAACACGCGTTCATTGTAAGCTTCCAGTTTCATGCGCACTGAAAGCTTGTTTTTAAAATGCTAATTGGTTTACCTAATGAACTCTAGGCAAATTTTGTTCAGTCGTATTTCGGAGCGAAAGTTCCTGCTTCAGGGTCCCCATACACTGCCCGACAAAAAACAAAAAGTGTATTTCTCAAAGGCATGGACGAATGTTAATGTAACTTCGTACACTTAAACACCATCGGTGGATACGTAAATGATTACACCAGCAATTATCTGCAACAGTTACAACGACCAGTAGATTGTATTAGTGTTGTTCGTGTTTAGTATTCTTACCAGACTCGCCATTGTATGTAACGCACATGTACAGCATTACATGTTCGCCAATCACTGTAAAGAAGGCGGCGATGTCGCGTAATCGTGTAAGGCAGCGGACACTTTGAAAGGGTCCTCATTGTGGGTCTCCATTTGACCGACTGGTCGAATAGCGCACTATCCAAATTTGCGAAGCATTTGGGTAAGGAGGTTGCGCGATGTTGGACTGTATGGAAATGTGAGACCAGGCTTACTCGTCAACGTCAAGTCGTCAGCTCCGTCCCAGTGCCATTACCGAGATATCAACAACCAGTTATAACAACAATTGACTAACTCGCCATACAACTGCTTTGTGACACTGTTCTTAACCGAATCAATGCAGGGATCGGGCCCGAGGAGGGTGAGGAGGGGTGGGGTGGGGGTGGTGCTCAACGTCATACTGGTAAGTGGGCTCACAATGCCAAGTTATTTGTAAATTTTGCACGATTTTCTAATTACTGAAATAACATCACATACTCTTTCAACCCAAGAAGCTTAATTTCGTTTCCTCCGCTGGATCTGGGTGCTTCACTTTTTTGTCGGGCAAAAAATGGTTCAAATGGCTCTGAGCACTATGGGACTTAACATCTGAGGTCATCAGTCCCCTAGAACTTAGAACTACTTAAACCTAACTAACCTAAGGACATCACACACATCCATGCCCAACGCAGGATCCGAACCTGCGACCGTAGCGGTCGCGCGGTTCCATACTTTTGTCGAGCAGTTTATACTAATTAGACCTGCCAATCGTGGCCTTGTGAAGCCGTCGTGTCTCTCTTACAAAATCCTGCTTCAATGCTCACAAATTTAGGTCCGTAACTGTATATGTAGTAACAGGTTTTCATGGCACCTATGCGAATTTCAGTTCCATTTTAATTGGGTAAAGATTTTTTCACCGAATCACTTCATCTTGGCGTCTTGAACATGTGACTCACTCTTCCATTAATGTATTTTTACTCCTCGTCCGCAACTGATTTCCCTTCCGAAGTTTCATTTTAGCTCACATACAAATTACGAACTTTTGCTGATAAACGGTATACAATGTGTATCAACAGCATTCGGACAGATAGGAGGAGTACTCAAAAGAAACCAAACTAATTTTTTGGTGGGCAGAGATTTTGTAGTACCACGAAATGCCGTTAGGAGCGCATAGAACGAACATCCAGAGTCAGTGAGACCAGTACCGTCGCTGAAGGTCAGCACCAATTTCGGCAGAGTTTATAGTGCCTACTGTTTTGTGTGACTGTCGTTTTTGCAATGATTGATTATCGGGAACAGCGTGCGACGGTGAAATTGTGCTTTCAGCTCGGAAAAAATAGAAACTCCTGAAATGTTAAAAACTGTGTACAAGGACAATGCTATGGGGAAAACTCAAGTGTTTGAGTGGTTTTCCTGTTTCAAAAATGGTGAAAAGTAAGTTGATGACTAACCTCACTCTGATTGTCCTTCCACGGCCAGAACACATGAAAATGTTGAAAACATTTGTGCAGTCATCAAGGAAGACCGACGAGAGATCATTTAAGAAATTGTGGAGCTGTCGGGAGTGATTTGGAGTTCAGTGCGATGGATTGTGACATAATATTTGGGAATGGAAAGGGTGGCTACCGAATTCGTAACACAACTGCTGACTGCTGAACAAAAACAGGACTGAGTAGAAGTACGATGCACTTTGAAAGAAGAGTCCCGAAATGATCCAAACTTTTTCTCAAAAATTGTCGTAGGTCATGAAACTTGATGATATGCTTACGATCCTAAATCAAAGCCACGATCAAGCTAGTGGGAGACTCCAAGTTCGTCTCGTCCCAAGAAAGTTCTTCAGGTGAAATCAAAGGTTACGAATTATTGATTTGTTTTTTCGATGTGAGCCGAGTCATCCTTGCAGTGTTTGTTCTGCAGTGTCACGCAGTTAACCAGGCCGTCTACTTGGCAGTTTTTAAAAGATTGCTCAACTGTGTGTGGTGGAAGCTGTCTGATTTTTGGCATTCGGGTGATAGGTTTTTCCATCATGACAATGCCCTTGTTCTTTTATCCCTGTCTATACGAGGGTACTTGACCAACAATGATATGTCCCCTTTTCGTCACCCTCAGTACTCACCCTACCTTTTCGTTTACTAGAATGAAAAGAGTGATGAAAGGAAAGAGCTTTGATGGTGTTGCTGAGTCGAAGAAGAAACGATGGAGGCACTGTCAAGCTTCACAAAAGATGAATTTAAACAACATTTTGAAAAATGGAATACAAGATTGGACAAGTGTGTTAGCGCAAGTCGGGAGTACTTTGGAGGGGTTTGGAGCTTTATGCTTACAATGTGAGTAAATAAGTTTAAATAAAGTGTAATTTCTTTTGTGTATCCCCTCGTAGATACTTTGACGCTAGAGCTTCTTTATAAAATTAAGCATTCTACTCAAAAGAATGCAGACTACGCGTTTTATAAGCTGTAATATTTAGTTCCCATGTGAAAGAGAAGTAAATAGACACTTAAATGTACTTCGCCAGTTACATCCAGTTCTAATGAGTCGCCATTTTTGACAAACAGCTAGTATTCTGATATATACCAAGAAATCTTCGGAACTCAATTTTTCCGCTTTTCATGGTACACGCGGCGAATTTGTGGTTCGAACATTGCTTGGAATTCACAAAATATATTCTAACACAAAACCGCTTTCACGTTGAAATTTGTGCTGGCTTATAACATTGGGCCACTATTAACTTGCAGGGGAAGGCTATGATATGACCTTCACTACTGTAGAAGCATGTTGAAGATTAAATGGGTAGTTCGTGTAGCTGACGAGGAAGTACCTCATAGACCTGGGGAGAAAATAAATATGTGACACAACTTGACTAAAAGAAAGGATTGGCTGGTAGGACACATGCTCAGATATACAGAAATCATAAACTTAGTAATGGAGAGAGGTGTGCGGATAGAAATGAGAGAGGAAGCCAAGAGAGAAATGCAGCAAGCAGGTTCATATGGATGAAGGTTCCAACAGTTACTCGGAGATGAAGAGTCTTGGATAGAATAGAGTAACGTGGAGAACTGCACCAGAGCTCTCTTCAGGCTGAAGACAACAACAACATGACCTTTAGTAGCAACATCAGACATTATGAAACTAAAAACTGAGCGTATATTGATTCAAACTGTGCATCGTAGTCAACAATTTTCTATTTCTACTGCGTGAAAGGAATTATTTTCTATCACCATTCACTGTTTCAACCGGTTTCGGTGTGTACATTACTGATATATTGCCACATTCTTCCCGAATACCTTCTTTGATGCACCCTTACTTATCACATGATGGTGCATAATATAGAATTCTAAGATATTCTACAAAATATCAGTCGGATTTCAGAAAGGAGACTGTGCAGTGCTTTCGGGTGCACAGAAATTACATCATAGTTTTCAGATTAGTCTGTTTACGAGTACCAAAGACCAGCGGGAGATCTGATTGAGTGTGTATTTGCTATAAGTATGTTGCCCTTTATTTCTTCAAAGTAACGCAAGTTTTTGATTAGACGGAACTTGTGAACCCGAAATAAACTAAAAAAACGCACACACACACACACACACACACCTTCATGGTTTTTGGTTGGAAATAGATGTTGCGAATTCTGCTCCGTATTCGTCACGAAAAGGTCTGAAGCTACTTTCAGTACCAAAACGAGCCCTGACCAGACAATGTCAACGGAATTTTGATATTTAGTGCCGGCTATTGGTGATTCTTCAAACTGTCCATAAAGGCCTGCTTCGTTTCTTGCTATCCGCTCAGAGCATACTACCCAACCGCGCACATTTCGCACTGTGTTACTTGTAACTTTACAGTATATTCCTTTTGAATAATTCGGCACCTGCTATGGGAACAGCGAAATTAGTCACGTTTGTGGCGTGCTTCCGCGTAATTCTCTTGTCTCTGTTAGGGAGAAAGTAGCTACCACTTTTTGTATTGTTTAAATAGCTGAAAAACACTGAGTTTAGATCACATGTTCTTCTATAAGATTCGCTACAAATTTGAAGTGTTTCTGTATTTTATCTGCATTCATAAGAAAGACAGGTCATCGCTATTTGATAGGCTTTAATTTTTCGTAGAATTCTTACGATAATTTCGGTAGCTTAGCATTGTGATCTTCTCCATAGACACAACTCTTCACTCTGTCGATCGACATGTCAGCGTGTTTGTTGCAGCTGCATGATTAAAACAGACAATTACGATTAGAAACAGACAATAGTCAGGGGTAGCGATGTGTTTAAGAGGTTATATTAGTTCTTTCAACGTATCTGCAATCAACATCTTTTGATTTCCTACTACGCAAACTTCGTCCAAATGTTTTGTATTAGCTCCACGCTGGCCCATAACGGTATGACAAATAAGTGAACAGCAGCATTAGTTTGAAATTTTTCTTTGAATGTGTAGCGTTAAGACTCTTCAAGTTCGTTTTGTTGCTACAAACTGACGAAACAAATTACAGGTGAGTTTGTGGAAGGTGTGCAAACCATCTGAATACATCAAAGAGGACCCGAACGAAGGAAAATATTACTCAAATTTAAGTTTAACATTTCCTATACAGTAACAATGGGAAAAAATATCTGGAGAAGCAATGATTTTTGAGGAAAGAAATCAAATGTTTCTCGTTATTTTACAGATGTATTTGCAGGCCATAAAATGTTCAGCAATATTCCGGCCCACTGAGTTAGGGCTTTCAAGGTAACCAATCACATCTAAAGTAGACGCACGTAATATTGTTTTTCAACGTTTTAACTAATATTACAGACAATTGGTCAAACCTATACGACTATTTCAGAGACGGGAACAGCACAGACAACGAAGCAGATCCAGGGAGCAAACAGAAGAAAAACATTTGGGCAATTGGCGAAAGCTGAGCTGCATCTATATACCATTGCGTTAAAAAGTGAGTATAATTTGCACAAAAATTCTAAACAGACTGTTACAAGATACAGAAAAAAACTGAACGATAGAAATATTGTAGAGATAGACACTGTAATTATGAAGATATAAATGTATTACACTAATTATGGCATGTATAGGCTTAAAGTTGAATAAAAACTGATTAGTTGAAGTATTTTTTAATGCGGAAAATGTTATTTTATAAGTTTCTTAGAAAGCATCGCAGCTATTTTCGCAAATTGTACTGGGAAATACTCAACTAGTCACAAGTTTTTCGAAATGATTTAATTGTACCGTTACTATTTGGGTCTGAGTCAGACGGTAGTTTTACGTCTTCGTCTTAAAATATAACTTTGTTTTATTTTAGGAACCAAATGTAAAGCTGTACAATCTGAAAAGCTTTGTTATATTTTGGGACATAAATGTAAAATTTGCGAAGACGTCAATACTATAGTCTGACGAAGGCTCAGACCTGAAAATAGTGACGGTACTGTAAAACCATTAAAAAAACCTGTCGCTTGTTGCAGTATCTCCTACAGTGAAAAAATATGTCGCTTTGCAGAATATGCCGCTACTGAAAGGGTATTTGGGAAGACTTCCTAAGACTGAGTGGCGCAATACGAGGCGTAGTTGTGACAGGAGGTCCAAGGAGGGGACGCATTACTCAAATGACGCTCAACGCGTGTGGCGCGGGGAGGGCACAGCTCGACATCCTGCGGTTTGTCATTCAGCCAATGCGCCGCACCAGGGCCGTGGCGTGCCTCCTAGTGTCATTGTCCAAGAGAGCCCGCTCCATTACAGGGGAGAACCTCTGCCCCGCCCGCCGGGGTGACATGAATGGCGGCTGCGTGTGTGTGGTACCTGGGCAGGTTCCGTACCATTAAACTCCTGAAAACCTCTTACCCTACATCCCACAGAAAAGCGGAGCGGCATAATGGGGAGCGAGGGACAGGCTGCGGCAGGGACAGCAGCAGCTGAGGCGACTGCCGAGCAGATTCTATGCTATCTTCTTCAATTATCGAACTTTGGGCCCAAGATGCTAGATTATGGGGCCTGCTTCTCTTATTATATGTATAGTAACTGACGATGCTATCGGCGGCGATTGTGAAGATGGAGGCTCGAGCGAGATCCGAAGCACGGCGCTGCCGCCGCCGGTGGACAAACGTCTCAAATGAAGGCACGCCGCTCTCACACGCGGCTGCCCTTCCTTTATGTGCTGTCTTTGTTTGTGGAGTAGCAGCGCACGATTTAAACCCTTTTTCTCAGCGCGGCAGCTGCGAAGGTCGCCTGCTTTTCCGAGTCCACTAGGGCAGCGATCTCCTCGATAGATAAGTCGGCCGCTCAGCGCTATCTCGAGCACATTTCGTACCTGCGTTTCCAGCTGCTGCGGCCGGTACAGCGCCCAACAAGGCCAGCTGCGGCCAGCCACGCGCGCTTCCGCCTGGGAGTGCTGCGGACTCCTCTGCGTACGACTGCCGGAAATTAAACGTCACTCTGCGGGAGCCCTCCAATTCGCCAGCAAAGGACCGACACCCTCCTCGAGAAATTGCATTAAACAGTTAGCGATATCTATGAAGGAGAGGACATTCGTTCCTCCTGTACAGAGACACACGCATCTTACGGTAAGTGGAGGCGAACTTCGCGAGCAAAATTTCTGGGTGCCGTAGGCTGTCGTAGAACAGTTGTTTTTTGCGTAAGAAATCTTGCCTTTTCTTACCGTTGTAGTATTAGTGTCACGGTGGTGTTTTGCACAAGGCTGTTTTCCTGGAATCATAAAAATAGGTCGCAGAAGACTTCAAAGACAATATAACCAACCGTAACTGACAAACGTATTTTAAGTATACGGTTCATGAATAGCGAACAGCTATCATGGAACATTTAAACTCGACGTAAGGTGGTCTGTCGGTGTTATTTTTTATTATTATTATTTATTCAGTTTGACACCTGTGACACAATGTCAATGAATGCGTCATACCATATACACAACCTGTTAAAGAAAACGAACAGAACAGCAAAAATGGGTTTATTAATTTTTGGGATGAAATGTAGAACTGAAAGTAGTAACTATAATAACAATTATACAAGCAACAGAAAAATAATGGATGCAACATAACAAAAGACAGCTGAAAATGGAGGAGCAGTAAAAAAATATGAAAAAAGTGTTATAGGTAGCGGAAAAGT
Source organism: Schistocerca gregaria (assembly GCF_023897955.1). NCBI lineage: Eukaryota > Metazoa > Arthropoda > Insecta > Orthoptera > Acrididae > Schistocerca > Schistocerca gregaria. Next base: position 353,816,113 of record NC_064931.1, read on the forward strand.
GAAGGTTACTATTTTCTTGACGTCAGTACAGAATGAAAGAGGAAAATCCAACAAAACATATATATATATATATATATATATATATATATATATATATATATATATATATATATATATATATCTGAAAAGAGAGAAAAAAATTGGCTACAGCCAGTATAAGAGACGTAAGTAAATAAATGGAAAGAACAATATCACAGAGTCGGAAACAACAAATAGAAACTCAATTGCAAGTAATATTCTCAAATTAGAAGGCTACTACAGCCGAAAATGTTAATGGTGACAGAATTGTTTGCGTGCACGATATTGAGGTCCTCATCGCCGATAATGAAGTCTAGTGAGGCCAATAAGTATAGTCTTAAAACATGGTAGAATAAAATGATACATTATTTCCTAAACAAGGCAAGAAAAGTAGCTGGAATGAAAAATTGAAGTGAAAAAGGAAATGAGGGAAGGAAATAAAGAAGCATTGAGGAATACGTATTTATTGACTGTAAAGGAACTGAAGGTGTTACATTTACTATCAAAACTAACAATGAAATATTGTGCACTTCGAGCTACATTATTTGCATGTATCACATAAATCTGCAAGAAACACACAAGGAACATTTAAAGATTTTTAACTTCGCTGAAACTTCTGTGAATATCCTTACAGAATTTGCCCTCAAAAAGCGCAAGACTTGCATTGCTGAGGGATACTGCAATAGGTCTCATTAAAGATCGAAGGTTATTGAGGTGTTGCTGGCAAGCGAAACTTAAAGATATCTCAATATTAGTCATACCAGAAAAAGTAAGAACACTCTGATGAAGGAACGGTTGGCTGAGTAATTAACATGGCATAGTCTAATGACCCAGAAGACTAGTGTGAAACCTAACATTATGATCACAACCAATAGTATTAATGCTGCCCTAGTTTTAGGGCAGGGCATTTATTTGATTTTGTCATTTCGGGCAATACTGATGTTGAAGACCTAATGCTGAATGGTAGGACAAAAGAGTCAGCAGAACATTTCTAAAACTTTTGTGGAAGAGTTCTTGCAAAATTCAAATAAAAAATCAGAAAATATTTCTTCCGTAAATCAAGTTCATGACCATTGCAACACCGTTTATCAGTCAGACAATCCAACATCATTTCGTTTCAGCCAAAGAGAAACAAATATTATCGATAATGCTGGTCATAAAATGAATGCATAGACGCTGAAACCCTTACATGGGATATATCCGAACGAATTCAATCAAGAAAAGTTCGATATAGAATCACAGTACGACTAGTTGACTTCTTGGCAGTTATTATCTGAAACTATACAATCCCAAGTGGTCGCAACAGGAAACCATCTAAAGTCTGTTGTGAAGAACATATGTTGTAACATGCTGTTCTCGATATGGCTGCAAGGTTTCTGCAAGGTTATAGTATATAACAATACACTGCAGTAGTTTCACTGGGCCAGAAAACAATACCAAGTATGACCCAGAGGCCAAAATTAACGCGAGTTTATTAGTGGCGATACAGAACCATTTTCCTAACATATACATCTATAATGAGTCACGGCGAATGTACTGCAACACAAAAATATTGTGCACCAAAAGCGGACAGCGGAGATATAGTGCTCCTTGTTAAACTCTGTCATAGGCCACGGATTATTGACAGCACAGTGCCAAAGAAGGAAACTTAGACATAAAGTACATATAAAGTTGGCTGAGTAAACATACCAGACGTAGCCGTTACAGAGAGTGGCAATCTACAGAGTTCGTGCAATAGCAATAATCATTTCAGAGCAGGTATCTTGCATCCACACTTCATTCTGGCTGTATTTTTAAACTGCAATACGTGGAAACATAGTACTAATAATAAACATAATCTGATATTAATAATAAACTTAAAAATTTACGTAATTTTGTCAGTGTCCTTACAAAACTAGTAAAGAAGAAGGTTGCAACCTTCTCTCATTAACGGGAACCAATCCGGCACTCACCTGGAATTATTGGAGAAAACCAAGACAAATCCAAATCAGGACGTCTAGGTAACGGAGACAAACTTATGTGTACGACCTTTATACGAGCAGCTTACTCATTTCCTAAAGCATTTTATTAATATAAAATCAAAACAAATGATAAGCTTAATCAGATCTAAAGTATACTTACTGTATAGAGAAGGTACTGTTTCCTTTTTTTTTATTACATTGAACTTGGTTTCCATAACATATCTGACTAAACTTCAATTGTTTCTGCAGGAATGGAAGGATTTTCTCAAATTACAGGCCTTGAGCTATCGTTAGAAAACGTGTGGTTCTTCATATGCAGACTTCAGCTCTTCTGGGAACAAGTTGTAACTATGTCGTAAAGTGCTGCACACCTTTTTTGGCAATAAAGTAGGACGAGCCCGCTGTAAAAATCATTCCTCTGGTCTTAGTTCACTGGCTGCAATCTGCTGTTCCTTTTACACATATCCGTGTTGCCAATACATTCTTCATATTCGAGTAGACATACTGCTACATCTGTATGAATCCATGAATCCCCAGCTCATTCAACATAGATCCAGAAAGAATCGTCCGTACGAGCCACACCCTGCGAATCAGTTACGAAAGTCAAAAGGCATGGGCTATAGTTAAAAATTTCCGAATATATTTCGACACTGTACTAAGCGGTACACTGTTAAGAAACGTGAAAGAAAATGAGACACATTCTCTCTCTCTCGTGAGTGGCCCGAAGATATTGGAATAATAGAGCTTAATATGTTAATCTATACAGTGAGTGGTCTTCAGAGATACAGGTAACTTTACAAGGGATTCAGGGAAGTATGACAGGAGCTCTCCTTTCTAGATTTTCATAAACGATCTATCGGTTAGCGCAAGCAACAATCTTAGAGTATTTGTTGATGACTGTATTTTGTACGGAAAAATACCGTTGTTATGTGATTGTGCTAGGATTCAAAACGATTTGGGCGGGGTTTCTATCTGGTGCGATGAAATACCGTTTGCTGTAAGTTAATGTGGCTAGGTAGCACCTGCAAGGGAGACACAAGACTTGTACCACCGATTCCAAAATACTGCTCAAGTGTTTGGGATCCCCATCAGGTGCAAATAAGGGTGGACATCGAAGCAGTTCAGTTTCTTTAATTCGAGAGCGTTACGGAAATGCTTCTCGAGGTTAAACGGGAATCCTAAGAGGAAAGACGTCGATATTTTCGTCTAGCGCTTTGGGGAAATTAATGGAAACGGCATTTGCCACTGACTACAGAACGATTTTATTGCCTTCAAAGTTCACATCGTGCAAATATCACAACGAAAATAAATAAATAAGTAAAGAGTGAGATAGTGAGATTTCGTCTTGTACAGAGACCTACACTCACTTCCGCTTGCCACATTTGCGACTGCAATCTGCAGTACTCTCTCATGTACTGTGGCGTAAGTGTAAGCTAAGTAGAAGTCCACATGATGGTCTTGAATTGAAACCACGTGTGGTCCGAATCACTTGCTTTTGGATTAAAATTTTCCTTCTGTCTGATCTGAGTAGCACTTGAATGTTGTCCCACATGAGTAGAAGGATTAAACGCAGGAGCTTTTTGATAATGGTTAGAAGTACTTTAATTGTAAAGGAAGCTGTTTTCAGCTTCTGAAGTAGACGGTGAACATGGTCCTTTGCCAAGAGCTCCTCAGCTATCCACACTTAATGAAAAATGGTTTTTACCGTTTGACTAATTGTGATTTCATTTCAACAAAGTGGAATGAATGTGCTAAGAAATTTATGTCTAGGAGAATGGGTGGACTCTGTTTCAGTTTACTTAAGAGTCAGTCTAATGTTTGTGAACCAAAACGCTTTACTTCTGCAGGTAGTTTTCCTCAGAAAGGTAATTTTTTGTGACCGGTTGCTTCTGCAGTACCTGAATTTTAAGTATTCCGCCGTGAATAAGATCAAATTTCTTGTTGCTCCCTATCTAATCATTAAACTGAGAACAGATACAAATTTGATTTGGTGAATGTCAAAAGTAGCATATTTCCTCAACATGACTTTCTGTATTCCTCAATTAATCTTTTGAATCTTTAGCAAGTATTATTGCGTTACCCACAAACAAGCCGTATTTAGATATATATGTTATAAAATGTGTCACTACTATTTAATGAATGATCTGCGGTAAAGAAATTCGGAAACAGAACTTGGACGTAGGATACGAAATATGCTTATTGCATTAGGGTAGAAGAACGATAAATTTACTTCAGTTTAATAGCGAAGAATAATATCGCACCTGTCTCGGAATCTACCGGTAAAATAATGAAATACGATTAACTGACCAAAGAAGAAAAGACAAAAGCGGAGCAAATGAAAATAAAAATTATAATTGCACAATGCCTAATTAAGAACGGCTGGAGGACAAAAGAAAGGCTATAGAAGCGTACATAACTAGGGGAAAAATCTGATACTGCCTACTGGAAAGAGCTTTGGCGAAAAGAGGAACCGCTGTATGAATATGAAGAGCTTGGATGTCAATCCAGTATTAAGTAATGGAGAGGTAGGCAAAATTTGGAAAAATATATAAGAAGTTCATATAAGGAAGACAAACTTCAAGAGAATTCTTTAGAAACAGAAGAGGAAATAGGTGAAAATGATGTGGGAGATGGGGTACAGTAAGAAGAATTTTAAAGAGCACTGAAAGACCTAAGAGAAAACAAAGCACCTGGAGTAGACGAGGTTCCTTCAGAATTAAGAGGAAGCAGATGACGATCAGATGAGAAATAAGATACAGTAAGAAGAATTTGAAAGAGCACGGAAAGAACGAAGTGAAACAAGGCAATTGGAGTAAACGAAATTCCATTAGAATTATTATGAGAAAATTATTCCACCTGGTGTTCAAGATAGGTGAGACATGAGAAATACCACCAGACTTAAAGAAGAATGTAACGCGCTGAGGTGACAGAAACCATGGGATAGCGATAAGCACGTATACAGATGTAGGTAGTATCGCGTACACAAGGTGTATAAGGTCAATGCATTCATAGAGCTGTCATTTTCACCCAGGTAAGTCATGTGAAAAGATTTCCAATGTAATTATGGCAACACAGTGGGAATTACCAGACTTTGAACGCGAAAAGGTAATTGGAACTGGACGCATGCGACTTCCCATTTCGGAGAGTGTGCCGAGAATACCAAATTTCAGGCTTTACCACTCACCACGAGCAACGACCGAGAGCAGCGGCTTTTGTGTAGAGATGCCAGTGCTAACAGACAAGGAGCAATGCGTGAAATAACTGCAGAAGTCAATGGGGGACGTACGACTTCATGTACCCAAACAACGACGGTATTTTTATGGCTAACAGTGTGCAATGTCACCAAGTCACAGTTGCTCGCGGTTGGTTTGAAGAACATTCTGGCCACGCAGATCACCCGACATGTATCCCATCGAACATTTATGGGATGTAATTGGGAGGTCAGTTTGTGCTCAAAATCCTGCCCTGGCAACTCTTTCACAAATACGAAGTCAGCATGGCTCAGTATTTCAGCAGATGACTTCCAACGACTTGTCGAGTCCACTCCACATAGAGTTGCCGCACTGCGCCGAAAAAAAGGAGGTTCGACTCGATACTAGCAGGTATCCCATGACTTTTTTCACCTCAGTGTAATTCCCTTTTCAAAAAGGCTCCAGGTGCCGACAGGTGTGAATACTACTGAACCAGTAGTTTAATAAGTCATTGTTGTAAAATACTGACATGAATTATTTACAAAGAAAAGGAAAAACTGGTAGAAACCGACTTCAGAAAATATCACTTTCGGTTCCGAAGAAACGCAGAAGCACGCGAGGCAGTAATGACCTATCCTAGAAGATAGGTTGAAGAACGCCAGAACTACGTTTATAGCATTTGTAAATTTGGGGAAATCATTTGAGTATATTGACAGAAATATATTCCCAGTAATTTTGAAGGTAGCACGAATTAAATACAGGGAGCGAACGTTTATTTCCAGTTTGCAAAGGAACCTGACTGTAGGTTATAAGAGTCCAAGGACATGAAAGGAAAGCCATAGTTGAGAAGGGAGAGAAACACGTTGTAGTCTGTCCCAGCGGTTTTTTGAGATATAAATTGAGCAAGCTGCTAAGGAATGGGAATTAAAGTACAGCGAGAAGAAATAAAAAGTTTGAGGTTTACGGAAGACATTCTGTATTCGTATCTGGAAGGGTGGTAGAAGGGAATGGATAGGAATTTAAATAGAGATTACGAGATGATCATCAACAAAAGTAAATCAAGAGTAATGGGATGTAATCGAATAAAACCAGGTGATGCACAAGGCATTAGGTTTGGAAATGATGCGCTAAAAGTGGTTGATGAGTTTTGCTTTTTGGGCAGCAAATTAAGCGATGAAAGCTGAAGTAGAGGGGGGGGGGGGGGGCACAAAATGCATGAGATGCATTTCTGGAAAATATAATTCTTTCAACACCTAAATCAAATTAAAATGTTAGCAAATCTTCTCTGAAGGTATTTGTCTGGAATGTACCTTTTATGGAAGAAAAACGTGGACATTAAACAGTTCAGACAAGAAGAATATAGAAACTTTAGAAATGTGGTGATATAGAAGCATAAGGTTATATGGGTTGATCAAAAAACAAATGCAGAGGTACTCAATCGAATTGCGGAAAAAAGTAAATTATGGGAAAAATTATGATTTAAAGGAGGAATCGGTTGATAAAACACATCCTGAGGAATAAAGGATTCGCCAGATTGGAAATGGATGGAAGTTTGGGGAACAAAAATTGAACAGCGAGACCAGGGCTTAAATCTAGTAAGCAGATTCGAATGGAATTAGGGTGCGATAGTAATTCAGAGATGAAGAGACTAGCACTAAATAGACTAGATGGAGAGCTCATCAGACCAGTCTTCGTACTTATAAGATACCCGCTCCCTTATTCATACTTATCACGGTCAAATTTCTCTGTAAAACCAGCTGCGTTGATATAATCATGGCGATCGGATTAGTGTTTATGTTGCACAGCTACAGAGTAGGTATCTTACTCTCAAGGCACATGCACCTGAAGACTAAAAATGGGACCGTGTGCCTACCGGTACATGACCTATCAAAATCAACACACTTGCCATTAAAAATTTTGACATTCAGTTAGCGCTAATTGGTATGAAAAGGATTCGAAAGGAACACCGGCTTCATAGAAGTGAAAGGTTTATTGTCTCTAGTACAAGGCACGGGACACGTTCCTAACGTTTCTATGCACATGTACTGACGTTCACACTTGTTTCGTCTTTTTGTTACTTTCCTGAGGTAACCATTGTTTCTACCGATCTTTGCTAATAGCTCGCTTCTAATATTGATGAGTTATCAATCCAGTCCACGAACACTACAACAGTATAATGGCTTTATCGAACTTTTAACGGCACGCAGCCATGTATCATCTGACATCCAGCCGCGACTCCCCACTACTCCTCGCCATCCGGGACACTGTAATCTTATATACTGAAGACCGCAACAAAAACATCGTTGTGCATATTTATATGAAACTTTAAACCTATATCTTTAAATATTTTCGTATCATCACACTGTTTCTGCTTGCAACACGTTCAGACGTTGATAAAGAAAAGAAAACAAAAGGCAGAAGAGGTCATTAATTTTCTTTAAAAATAATTATCTTTGATGACTCGGTGCGGATCTCCAGCATTCCAGCAATAATCTGCAACACAAATCTTGACTGGTTTACAAAGGTGTTCAAGTGTTCGTTTCTCATATGTCGTACTGGAATGTATACTACAGATACGCATCGTAGTCCGGACGAATTATTTTCCTTCCAGACCAAAATAATAATAAATAACGTCGCAGTTGGTCTATTATATTCCTGTAAGAACAAATGTTTTGGAGAGGCAAAAGCTATGTCATTTGTACTGTCGATGCACATAACATTTTCAGTCTTCAGGCACATGTTCCTTGGCAGTAAGATGCACACTCTGTAGAAGCAATTCTACCAAATGTTAACTTAGCAGCCCAGATCAGGACCATAATCTTCGCCTCACGTGAAATAATCCATGACTGGGAGATGTGAATGTAAAGGTTCATAATTAGGTTTCCACGAATATAACGGTATGAGAACACACTCGTCTGAAATCAGCTGATGGTCACGAAATGGTCTAGTAGAAAGAAAAAGTGATCAGTTGTATCGTGACACGGAGTGGGATGGAGAATTTTTGTCAAAATTCTAGACACGTCATTAAACTGAGCTGTGATCTTTTGTTTAATGCAAACGCTATTGTATACGAAGTGCTATAAATCGTTGCAGCATTACCCTATGTCTTACCAAGACGAGTGAGAGAGACGGGAATTAGATATAGTTATTCGTTAAGCGCAGAAGAATTTTTTGCACTCTTTAATATGCGGTAGCTCCTTCCACTGCAAAACTGTTAACATTTATTCAAATAACGTGATAATTAAATATGTTCCTTTGTGTGAAGGGTGACGCCGTAAGTGCAAGGATGCTTTTGTTAGGGCGTAGGTAGTGAGTAGAACCTTCCACGTAACGGCTACCTAAGAGATCTACGGACCTGACTCAGAATTCGCTTGTAGATGTGACCTTTCTCTTATTTTAGGAATGATCGTTTAGGGCGGCAATAGTTTCAAATATAGTATCCTGTTCGCTTGTAGGGGCTGTTTCTTTAAATAAAATGCAACAGGATAACTCATCTTCACTTTTGCCATTTTTATGGAGTAGCGTACACGTAATGTTCGCATCAGACAGCCCAGCGTCCTCGACGATAAACGTTGCGGTAGGTGCATTGTTTTGCGAAAGTCTAGTATTCAGACGTTACACAGAGGAGTATGAATATCGCAGATGTGCATTTAGCTCCCTTCCACATCTGAACTAACTTATCCAAGAAACTGTGGAGGTGTCCTACAGATTAGCGCGCACTGTGTACCATGGTTTATCTTGGTACTTTGGAATCGATGCCAAAAGTGAAAGAAACATTACATGAGAGAAATAAAAGTAGCACGGCCTGATGATTTAATCCCGAAACTATGAATCCTTTATGTTATAATCTACAAAGCTACAGATAGAAGTGATAATACAGATCGTGATGTTTCAGTTACATAAAAAATTAAATACAGTGATTTGCTCATTATCTACGCTAGAACCTTTGCAGGAAGTGACTTAATAACAGTAGACATATTCTATCAATGTACCACTTTTTTCTTTGATAAAGTCAAACTTATCCCATAACCGACGCGATGTCATATGTAAACGTAAGAGACGGAAACATAAGTGTGAGTCATGTTGACACATAATTCAGCCTGTCATATTGTATGTTATTCATTCCGCTGGTTGCAGCTTTCTTCTTCAGTGATATTTAGATATACAGTTACACATAGACACGAAGAAGGTACATAAATTCAGTAACGTGAGGAAGGAAATTTAACAAGGAAGGACTGTTTCTAAACATTCTATTGAAGGGTGAAAAAAAAAAAACAAGTAAGATATAGATATTACGAATGAAACACTACATCAAAATACATGTTCGACGTCGTCAACTATGGAACAGTTGCTGGAAGGTTTATCGATCCATAATTTCAGACGCTATTGCCATGTGGCAGAGATAAAGAGAAGGACCTTTCTAATGGGCTTGGAGGCGCATAAAATTGATCATCTGTTCCGACAAATTAAATTGAGTAGAATAAGTGCAATTTTCTTACTCAACCATCCTTCCCATCCCTTTTTATCACAGTGCTAATCAATCGCCACAGTCGCCATAAAGAGCTCTCTGTCGTCTGAGTTACGATGGCGCTTTTTATCTGGGCTCATCACCGAGAAGACCGACTGCTAGCGCCGTGACTCGTTTAACTAAAATCGATATTGGCTCTTCTGCTGCACAGAGGCTGATGTAGCCACGATCACTTCACTTTGAAGTAACGTTCGAGCACGTGCGGTCTGCTGAAGCACTCATCAGTCCTAAACGACTAGAATTTATTTCAGATATTGCGAAAGATTTTTGTCTACACCGTAGCTTCATTATCTACACAAGGTATTTAAAATATCGTGAAAAACCGCAAAGATCAGAATGGGAAGTATCGTTAGCTCTTAAGGCTGTGTATTGATATGTCTGTCGTGGAAATTATACAATGGTATTTAATTTGTTTTTACAATTGACTAGATATACACAGATATCTTCTTTAGTTATGGTTTTTTTAAAAATTCTGTTGTGAGAATATCATTCACTCTTTTTATTTTTTTAGATAGTCATATTAACATTATGAAGCAATCCTTGCAATACCAGGGTGGGGGGGGGGGGGGGAGAAGGAGGGAGGGGGGGATACTTTATGCCAAACTTTTGAAATTATTGTAATCTAGTTAGTTACTTTACTCTTTCAAAATTTTGAAAAGTATTAATTGTCCTTAATGAATTCTTCATCACACTCCACAGGTATTTTAAATTTTTCAATCAACCCAAAAATATTAGTTTTCATATTTATGTCACTTCCCTACTGAATGTCATGCCCAACATTGTCAGGTTCACGCCTTACTTACACAGTAATACCTCTTTGAAAAGTATTTTGTGAGTAAAAATCAGAAGAAATCAACGAAATTTGTATTCGTATTTATTTTTTCTTATTTGGGTAGCAACTGCCACCCTCGGTATTACACTTTATGGGAAGTGTGTTGAAGTTGCTTAGAGTGTGCTAAAAAAAATATCTTCGTATTCAGGACACTACTAACCCAGCTGCACATCTTGAAAAAGTGTGTTGTTAATATAAGTCTACAACAATTAACGAATTTTGTATTTTTTTTCAATTTTTTAGGTTGTCGTAAAGTATGCCTCCCACCAGCCGTGGTAATGCACGTTATGGAAAATGTGTTGATATTGTTAGAGTTAAGATCACTACGGCCCTCAGACAACTTTTTTTTAAAGCCATCCTTACCTTCTTTTCGGTACACTATCGCCTCAGCATATTCAAGTTTGATTTTTGCGGAACATGTGATTTAATCATGCACGTTTGGTAACTATGTGGAATTTTCTAAAGTAAGCCTCCCATGCGTCCTGAAAGAAACTTCACAATTATCACGAATTACCAGTTTTGACTAAATGAAGTGGGTTCGTTAGCGTGTAGTGGAGATACGTATTTTTACGGTTACGAGCAAACACAGAAAAAACTTCCGAACAAGTGACAGTTTAATAATTCCTTCTGTGATGTCCTTTAGCCAGCGTCAGTGACGGACAACTCTGTTTTCCCATTTGCTGTAGACGCACATACGTCCTGTTGAGCACGGTTGCGCAAATTTAGTGGGTGACCACGGTAATGGGAGAGCCGAAAAGAAATGGAGGCGGCAGAGGCAGCTGGGCTGGCTTTATTGGGAGGCTTGTTTATGTGTGGGACGGAATCCGGGCAGGTAGCGGGCAGGCCGGGCCGGGCCCGTCACAGTGACACGCCAGGCTGCGCTTCATTACCCGCGCGCCCCCACCATTACCTGCTTTGTGTCGCCGCAGCCGCAGCCGCAGCCACAACCACCTGCCGCGCCGCCCCGGATGCCTTCCCCAAACTTCTCCGCCACTGTTACTGACCCTCCGCGTCGGCCTCAACCGCCGCCACAAAACTCTGTTACCCCACACGTACGGCGCCTGCTTGCAGGACTTGTATCGTCGAGTGCCACATTAAACACCCCTTTCTGTTCTTACGCCGGATAGGACATCAAAATACAGTATTTCTAGGACAGGAGTAAGAGCAGGATTTAGCTTTCAGTCGACAACAGAGTCATTTGTGATAGAGTGCTAGTCCACATGGATAAGGATAGGGAAGAATGTCGGCACTGGCTTTATCGAATTAACAGTTGCTACATTCACTTGTGGCTTAGGAAAGCTAATGCAAACTCACTTCTGAATCTACTTGTAGACAGGATTCTTCATTTGTGTGGCCATGTTTTCCGCAGTTGCTTTACAATTTCTGAGAGTATTTTCGTTCCATCGTTAGATGTACAAGATAAAGCGTGTTTTTTTTTTTTTTCATGAGATGCGTTTCACTTTATTGAGGTAAAGCACCATAAGTGGTCTGTAATTAGAGATACTTACGATTTGATCTCTCCTCAAGCTCAAAAAACAGTTCGTTAAGAATTTGTTGGTATTTACTTACTGTGATTTCTGCTTGATTTCGCGCCTACGTTTGGAAATGCCTTCTGCTTGCACGTCTTTGGTGTCTTTCTTCGTTAAACACTGATACTTGTAGTCTGAGTTTTTGATTTCTCTGCAGTACTAAGCGTTTTTTACGTTTCACACAGCACACTTTTTCGTACACCACTGTTTACTGTTTATTTTTATACTTCTAAGTACGTAACGCGTTTTGTAGTGATGCCAACATAACATCGCCAATAGTCTGTCTTTGACCTACACATTCTTTTTATTTAATTATACGTGTGTCATTCAATTTAATTATCTTGCTGAATGTTTATATACTGGCTAAGAGTAGTAAAGGAATAGTGACGGAGTTTGTGTGTTTTTTGTTTCTGAAAGCGAGGGAGGGAGAAGCAAAGAGGAGTGGACAGAAGTGTATAGTAGCGTGATGGAGAGTGATTTGGAGGAAAGGATGATGCGCAAGAAGTGAAATCAAATTGGGGGAGATGATTTGAGTGGGAAAGGACGAAGGAGGATCTTTTCTTTTTCATGTCATTTTTTAAATTATTTTATGTAGTGTCTCGTTTCTAATATTTAATTGATAGATGAGCAGATGGTTGAATTGTGTTAATTCTTTGTATATGTGGAAATTCTCTTGGAAAGGGAAAGGTGTCTGTCCTTACTGATTCTTGTGATATTCACGTCCTTTTCAATATTGTTTGGTCTGTGGGATTCTTGTGTCTGTCCTTACTGATTCTTGTGATATTAATGTCCTTTTCAATATTGTTTGGTCTGTGGGATTCTTCTTGATTTAGGTGATGACAAAATGACGAATAGTTTGTACCGTATTTCAGGGCTCTGATGTATTTTTTGTATCTTGTGTTAAATGTCTTGCCAGTCATTCCAGCTTATATTTTTTCACAATATCTGCAACTGAATTGATAGATACCAGATTTCTGGTATCTGTCCAGTTTCGATTTCATTTTTGGGATGTGATTTTGCATTGAGTTGTCTGTTTTGTAAGCAGAGATTATGCATTGTTTTTTGAATGTATTATTTATTTTATGTGTGAATTGTTGTGGTAGGTCACTGTATGTCTTTTTTTTGTGGTACGGCAGGTTCTATGTGTTGTTGTGGTTTGGTTAGTTTTTTTCATTATTAGTGTCTTATTGTCATTATTTTACTGGTTGGTTTGTCTTCCACTGTTTCTTTGTGTCCGTTTTTTTTCATAGCTATCGGTTTTAACAGTCAGCTAGTTTTGGTAATCAGATGTTTTTTTGGGGATCCTGTGCAGTCTGCTTAACATATATCTGACTGCAGCCTGTTTCTGATTCTGTGGGTGGGTTTAGACTGTATCTAAGATAGTGTCACTTGTTGTGGTTTTTCTGTAGTTGTCAAATTCCAGTTTGTAACTGTTGTTTCTTATGGTTAAAATTGAGTGAGTTTTCTTGTTTTTCTTCTATTGTGAACTTAATGTTTTATGTACAGTAAATATGTCTTTCTGTAGTTACTGTATTCTATTTTTAGGTTAATCTCCAAAGTGTATTATGTCATCTATGTACCTATACCAGTAGAAGATGCTGTAGTGTTTCTTTGTTACTGTATCTTCAAATATTAATTTTTCTATATGATGCATGAAAATGGTGGCTAATGTTACTGAAATAGATGAATCCATACGCAATCATCCTTCTTGAATGTAGTATTCTTCATTGAATTCAAAATAATTTTGTTGTGTTATGAACTGTAACAATTTTACCGCTTCATCTGTGGGCTCATGAGGTAGCTGTTTGTGTGTTTTCTGGATTTATTGAGTTAGATTCTTGGTTTCGTGATGCAGCTGTACATACCTTCTTCATCAAAGGAGTGCGGTGTTGCTGTGCTAGGGATTTTAATATCTCTTTTATGTTCTACTATCTGAGAGCTCTTCGTTATTGTTCCATTGTTTTCTACTTTTTAGTACTGGGTGAGATGTGACTGAATTTTTTTGCTAGTAGGTATGTGGGAGCTGCTCCGGAGCTCACTATCGGATGGACAGGGAAATGTTCTTTATGGAGCTTTCGTTGACATATAATGTTAGGGGCCCGAGAATTACAAGTCTCTGTTTGTCTCAGTCTGTAAATGTATACTGTACGTTTCTTAGTGTGTTTTTAACACGTGATTCAAATCTGTTAGTTACGTTTGATTATAACTATTTTATGTTGCCCTTGCTGATGAACTATTCTGTTTTTTCGATGTATTCTTTTACCGTTACTAGCGAAACAACGGTCTTTTTTAAAAAAAATGTTTACCTCCCGGGACGCGTTGCCCTGCTCCTCTCTGTGTATCTTCTTATTCCTTTTTTACTCCAACCTGATTCTCAAACTACAGCAAAGGTTTTCGTTGTGCTCTACAAAACGAAATAATCTTTTTCTAAAAAATACAGTTTTGCGGGACCATTCCATCAATTCGAATTCGTGACGACATAGGTACATACCTTTCTAGACTGTTATTCTTGTTTCCGATTACCTTCCTAATGTTTTAGCAATCAGAGCATGTGGACTGTCTCTGATGACCACTTCGTCGACGGCTTACTAAATTCTGCTAGTCCCTTCTTTCTTCCTACTTCCAAGACGAAGCCAATTATTTACTTACCTACAGAGGAGTCTCGGAGGATTTTTACCTTCTTATCCTCCCTCATAATCGCTCTCGGGTAACTGCCTCACTTGACTGACTTCATTTTTGAGCCTTTAATCGGGCGAAAAACTAATAATTCTTATATTTCCTGAAATTTACTGTTTCGCTTATCAGTACATGAAGAGCTAAACGTCAAACTTTTTCATTGGGCTAATATTTTATGAAGATCTGCTTCGATATTTGTAGAAATTTTTTTTCGCTCACCTATTTCATAGGTAAAGCCATCACACAATAAATCTGAGGTTAAAACTGTTACCTTCTAAAAAAATCATTGTAAGTTAAGGGAATGAATGATTATTTATTTACTCATTACGATCAAGAAGAATGATGGACGTTACATTACAAGATTTAAATTATGTGGCACATTAATACAACATTCGTGATTTGATTTGGTTTTGTTCTATGTTAAATCTTATCTTAAATTTACAACATTCTCATATTAAACATGGTACAGTTCTTTACTTTCATAACCACATTTTGTTGGTAACAATTATGCTAATTTATTTAGATGCAGTTTTCAGTGCTATCATTTGCTGCTCCCAGTCGTTCAGATTTTCTATAAGTTGCACAAGTTTTTAGTTCTTATATATTTAGTTTTGTAATCTACTGCTGCCGGTTGCATTATACAAACAATAATTACAGTTACTTATTTCATTGCTGGTACAATTACTACTACAATTTCCTTTTAAAGCATTATCACCATAACATTTTGAATTTACTACGTTGCCAATAACTACTAATACTCGTTTCATCAATACCAACGCTAAAATCCAACAACAATTTTTTTAAATTTTGATATTCGTGTGGGCATTTATACTGGAAACAGTTTAGTAGTGTAATGTCTTGCACCACGTAGACTTTTCCGCACATAACCGTCTTCACTACAACACATGTATGCTGCTCCTGTCTTTTCTTTCTTTTTATTTCCACATACCCCCTATTATGCTGTTGTTGTTCCGTGGTCTCCCTCGACTTTCGTCAGCTCTGTTCGACTTTCTTCGCTAAATAATTGCGTTTCTCATTTCTGTTCCCTGTTCTACTGCTTTTAGGGTTCTGTATCTCAGTCGATGAAAACGGAACCCTCCCTTATGGGATTACATTGTTGTCCGTGCGTCTGTGCGTCTGTTAAGACCCTTTTTCTCAGGAATGGGTGGAGGAGACATCAAGTTGAAATTTCTGTCGAATCCCAAGGTCTATCAGTTTCTAAGTCAGTGCAGTCAGTTCTTACATCTATTTCGTCACATATTCTGACGATATGAAAATATCCGAAGGAGTATTGTTAATTTGTTATTATATCACATAATAACTTTTTTGCCGTACACTTTGTGAACAAAAGTATCTAGACATCTGACTGAAAATGAGTTACAAGTTCGTGGCACCCTCTACCGGTAATGTTGGAATTCAGTATGGTGTTTGTCGACCCTTAGCCATAATGGCAGCTTCCAATCTCGCAGGCAAGCGTTCAGTCAGGTGCTGGAAGGTTTCTTGGTGAATGGCAGCCCATTCTTCACGGAGTGCTGCACTGAGGAGAGGTATGGTTATCTGTCGGGAAGGGCTGGCACGAAGTCAGCCTCCCACAAAATTCCATACGTGTTCTGTAGAATTCAGATCAGGACTCTGTGCCCACCAGTCCATTACAGGGATATCACTGTGGTGTAACCACTCCGTCACAGGCCGTGCATTATGAACAGGTGCTCGATCGTGTTGAAAGATGCAATCCCGAATTGTTCTTCAACAGTGGGAAGCAAGGAAGTGCTTAAAACATCAGTGTAGACCTGTGCTGTGATAGTGCCACGCATAACAATAAGGGGTGCAATCCTCTTCCAAGAAAACCAAGACCACACCGTAACACCACCGCCTTCGAATTTTTTGTTGGCATTACACACGCTGGCAGATGACGTTCAACGGGCATTCGCCATACCCACAGTCTGCCATCGGATCGAAACACTGTGTACCATGATTCGTGACTCCACACAACGTTTTTCCACTGTTCAGTCGTCCTATGTTCAAGCTCCTTACACCAAGCGAGGCGTCGTTTGATATTTACCGGCGTCATGTGTGACTTATGAGCAGACGCTCGATCTTGAAATCCAAATTTCCTCACCTCCCGCCTAACTGTCATAGTACTTGCAGTGGATCCTGATGCAGTTTGGAATTCCTGAGTGATGGTCTGGATAGATGTCTGCCTATTACACATTACGACCTTCTTCAACTGTCGGCGGTCTCTGTCAGTCAACAGACAAGGTCGGCCTGTACACTTTTGTGCTGTACGTGTCCCTTCTCGTTTTCACTGAACTATCACACCGGAATGTGGATAGATGGTTAGAAGTGTAGAAATATCGCGTACAGATGTATGACACAAGTGACACCCAATCCCCTAACCATGTTATAAGTCCGTGAGTTCTGCGGAGCGCCCCATTCTGCTCTCTCACGATGTCTAATGACTTCCGAGGTCGTTGATATGGAGTACCTGCGAGTAGGTGGCAGCACAGTGCACTTAATTTGAAAAACGTATGTTTTTGGGAGAGTCCGGATACTTTTGATCACATAGTGTATGCTGTTCGTCTGTCTGTCTGTCTGTTAAGACTCACGTCAAATACTAATGTCTACGGCCCCTTGTCGGTATATAAATTGTAAGCTTCTAAGTCAACGAAATCAATAGATACAGTCCTTTGTGTAACATAAAAAAATACATACCCAAACTCAGTCATCAAAACCTATGAATGATTTATATATATACGTAATTAAGTTTATAAAGCGCTATCAGAGTACGAGTCCTACTCGAACCTGTCAGATATTTTAGTTCTGTACTGATTTCACTGCTTCATCGTGTGTGATGGGTAAGAGCATCATTGTACTTGCCGTATAATTCTGTACTGGAGCAACATTTGATTTTGGAAATTTCTGTTGAGTTTTCTCTGCTATACCTGAAAAATAGTCATTCACAAAATTCAATGATTCCTGTTTACCAGTAATCAATCCATCCTGTCTTTTACCTATAAGTTGTTTTCTTCGCGTTTTTCCATTTCTTGTTTTATAACCTTCCAGAATGGTCTGCTTTTATTTTCAGAATTTAGTGTGACTTTTTCCATTTGCTAAATTTTTAGGCAAGCAATACTTTTCTGTAAGTGTTTTTGTATCTCCGACAATAGTTTAGGAAATTCTGGCTCACTACAGGTTTTTGTCATGAAACTGAGATATCTCATGGTGTGGGATATACCTGCTGATATCCATGTGCTTCGTTGGGCAGTGCTGTTAATGTAGGTACTTTTGGAAATGACTGCTCAAGGTTTAATTTAAATATTGTATAAAACTTACAGATTTTTGGATCTTCGTTGTGTTCTGTATACATTTCTAATCTTAGCTGTGGTTTAGTAGTACCTTTGAAAAATGTTTCATCTCAAGTTCTGAAACGGGTCTTTATTAGGCCTGCAGTATGGTGGGCTTACCAAACCAGTTTTTGCTTCTCTTGAATACCAGTAACGAAGGAAGAAGTCTAACATCACGCGTCATAATTTGACAGCGGTAGTGTCATGGCCTATCTAAACTGCTTTGCATCGTTTTGTGATACAGAATCAATACGCTCGGCTGGGACAGGTAACCCCATGCAACTAGCACCTAGGAAGACAGACATAGAATTCATTCAGCTTTGCAGTATGGTTCAATCACGACTTAACCTTGATTCAGGAAATGGGCTTCTCTGCAGAAAACCAGTATCCACATGGCCAGTGCGGCAATGTGTGGATCGTCACGGACTATTAGCACGGCTACCACTATTCAGCTTCACTTGTCGCAGCAGCAGGCTGAAGTGCGCCAACAGTGATGGGCACAAAGAAATTTCTGAAAATGAGAGTGGTACTGCGTTGTATTTTCCATCGAGTCTCGGTTCCGCATAAAACATCGCGATGTGCGTGTCGGACTGTGAAGGCTCCCAGGGCAATGAAGGTTGTCAGACTGCGTTTGTCTGTGTTGTACCTGGACTGATGCTACATGAAGCCATTTGATACGCATCACGATCACCTGTCGTCTGCTTTGGGGGTAATATGGACAGCAGCCGTAATATTTCTGACTTGCTAAGGCTTAGAGGTCTCCGCGACGTCATTTTTCAGCAAGATAACGCACATCGGCATGCAGCCCTCTTGCCTTGACCTACCTTGATGCAGAGGGTGTTCGACTCTTGCCCTCAACAGCCCGTTCTCCTTATATCTCACCTATTCGTAACGTCTGTTCATCAGTGGCCGAAAGATAGGCTGGTCCCCATTCGCAAAGGGCCATGATCAATAAAAAATGAAACAACATGGAATTGTGTAACCGTACCTCAGTTCGACTTGATATCCATCCATCCGTGTTGGAGTTAGCAGTGTCAGTCTGGAGCTAGAACGTGCCGGCTCAGAGCTAAATTTTGCACTTCGTATGATCCCAAATAAACAACAAATTTAATCATGCGTTCTTTCTTACTAAACTTTATAGGCACATTAAGTAATATTTCAGTATGCTTTTAGCTTCTTGCGAAAACGTTGTTTTAGATTTACATTCTGTTGTGCTGACATTGTCTATAGACCCTCGTCTCTCTCAAGTCCTGCGCTTGCCCTGCCGTACTCTCGGCTGTGTTGTATAATGCTTGAAAATAACCCGTGATCTAAAGACAGAGTGCTATATGAATTACCTTAGTCCTCCACAATCCGCTCTTTAGTTTTAGTTTACGCTCTCTTATGCTCCTCAGTCATACGGAAGATGGACGCAGATTTCTGGCGTTGTCCTTGCCTTTCAGATACTCGTATTTTAAAACCCACCGCTGTGCGCTGTTTATGTTGTTAAATTTAGCATGTTCCTTCAGATAATGCTTATGTGTCGTGTTCCACAAATTTGCCTCAGGTCACGAAAACTAAATTCTTTAATACTTTGGTCTTTGACCAGCTTCGTGCACCAACTAATGCCATCGTTAAATTTAGTCATATTTATTTTTAGGTTTACCCATAGTGCACCAAAGTGTATTTCCAAAAGCTTGACCTTCAACATATCGCAGTGCAATTTACACAGGCCCTGCCTCTAAAGACCTCCTGCAGGTAATGTTTTAACGAAATAGCGCAAGACAATAGACAAAATTTACTATTTACAGTTTCTGAGAAGTTGTTAGCTTGAACATATAACTTATCCACTCCGTTGGTTGCTGAAACAGCCGGAAGTAAAATAGCTATTTGTTGCAAATGAACTTAGCTCCATGTGTCAACGAGATATCGTTGCGTCTATCGTTAGGCTGTCACCGTTTTTTATTGTCTGTCATCCTCTCTCCCCCCTCCATCCTCCCCCCCCCCCCGGTATAACTGGCAGGCACCTCCACTTTTAATATGCCATGAATGTGTATCACTTTAATAACGGCAATGCTAAAATAATGTATTAATATAATAATAATAATAAATTGTTTAATTACGATAAAATATTGAAATATCCTAATAGCAAAATTGTTTACATTAGTGAACGGTACATTGCTGTGTCATAATGTCCAGGAAATTGCAATTCAGAACGATATAGGCCTTGAAAAAGATAGAACAAAATATTTGAGAACTGCCACTAACGTGCAGTTAACTTAAGAACTTGACAGCAATGAACTATTACAACTTTAATAAAGTCACAGTTTACGCAATAATAATTCGGAGTGTGCATTCACAATTTATTTGTTTATTTACTCATTTGCTTGTCGTCTGATCACTGTTTAGAGTACTGTTGGTCTCTTTTGGACTAGTTTCACAATGGTAGTCAACATTGTAAAAAAACGTAGCGTTTTCAGGTTGAAAAACGACCAGCCGTCTGGTCAGTCTCTTTTCGTACTTATTTATTTTCGTAATAAGATCGGAAAGAAGTGGAGTACAAAGGCGCTAATGTGAGATAATTCAAAGGAAAAATTTATTTTCTTTACTATAGTTTGCCAGACTCATTCATGCTTTTCATATCAACATCCCAAATAATTTGGTACTGGTAGCTTCTTCATCTGAATCGCGAAGCGAGCCATGAGCTTCGTGTCGACACTGAGGACACGCTAGCTGTGTGGGTCAGGACGGTTGACAGGAAGTGACTCCCAAGTGAGCCCCTCTGGGAATTGCAGCGCGGAGAACAGGGCAGTGACCGTCTCCGGTCTGGCGCTGTGTATTGTCAACTCGGGGCCAGGGAACAGCTTTCACTCTGGGAAGGAAATAACGGTCCGCTTAAAGTAAGGTGTTCGCTGTGTAGAAGAGTTGCCCCTGTGGTAAAATCCGCTGATTGTCGGAATTCTTCCACAAACGGCCAACACAGAATACTAGCTTGGGAAGAGGTGGGAGTGTGAGTAACTAGCCTCATTTTCTGCCATTCAGCTTTCCCGTGGACTGTGTTGTGCGGTTAACTATTTTAACAAAAGGCACAGATTTGTCAATTTCCCTGTGACGTCAGATAAATGTAGAAATTTTGCGTAACATATGATCAGCTCTCGTAACTCTTGGTGGGAAGTGACGGGAAGGCAGTTTCTAGAACAAAACCAGTGTATAGGCGAGATCAGTATTTAGTGTAGCTTCAGAAATGAACGAACTTCTGAATTCCATCCTCCTCCTGTAACTTTTGCGTCAGTAGTTTCTGTTTTTGTAAAGTAACATTCCGAAAGTAATATATATTTTTCATCGGTATCCATACCTCGGGTTCCAGAGGTGGTGAAAAGGTAGGGTCAAGTTGGAGAGGAATTCCGTCTTACGCAAGACAACTTTGAAATTTTGTTTTGAAACAGACATGTTTCAGCATGTTTTGTGCTATCTTCAGTGGTAATAAAGTAAGTCGTAGGTAGGTATTGTTGTCATTACTTTACACCCTTCTAGACGAGTAGTGGCCCAGAATAGGTTGGGTCATTCCAAGTCATTGATTTTCCCCTGACATTAGTGTGCAGAGTCCATCTACCCAGATTTATAACTATGTGTTGTTTAAACATTTACGTCGGAACAATTATGTCTTTATTTAACATCTCAACAATTTCCTCCGCTTCACTTGGGCTGTTTAAGCAATCGCCACAAGAATATTGGTACTGATTTGTCCTGAGAATAAGTCCACTTGTGCTGTGCTGACACAAGGTGGGGTAAATAAGAGTGGCCCAGAGAACAGAGTACCAGGGTACAAAGAAAAACAGCAGAGGAAAGGAAATACAGTACTAATATCACTGCAGCAGGTGTGAAACTGACCACCATTCATCTCTTGGCACTTCTGAGCCCTGTTCAGTAAGTTACTGAAGGCGGCTGGGCGGTTGGAATTGGTGCAATCTTACTGAAAATGTTCTGCTGCAGTTCTTGAAGACTAAGAGGATTGTTGCGATACACCTTGTCCCGACACGGAGTAATGGTACATTGACAGAATAGGTGACGTGGGTGACCAGCTAGGTATGCGACCAGGCTGACCTCTGGTGACATCTCTGTCACCGTGAAGAGTGTATACATGTGATCCAAGGTTTGGCCAGTTGTATGGGCAGTTGCTTCATCCTGTTGGAAGCAACAGTAGGCATTTTTCTCTTCCGTTAATGCTGCCAGAATTATTATCCACTCGTCTGGTTCACTTCTATTTGCCCCACTCTGTACTTAATGTGTAAAAAATTTATACCACCGCAGTTACCTTAAGTTTGGATTCCAAAAGTCCATTTCTTTTAAGTTTAAAAAGATGGTCTTACTATAAGTATATCACTACTATCCGATTTCTCGGCGATGACCAGACATCTATTTATTCAAACCTTCTGTCAGTGAATTTCCTCTTTCCCTCTCCCAATGACCTCCTTCACCCTCTCAGTCCATCTTCTCCACCCCCTCTCAGTCGAGGCCTCAACCCCCTTCGATCTGCCGATCTGCTCCTATCCCCTCTGTCCATGTGCTCCTTTCCCCGCTGCCCATCTCCTCTTCCTCCCTCCAATTCTCCTCTCTCTGTCCATCTCGTCCCCCTCTCTCTGTCCATTTCCTCTCCCCCCTTTCTCTGTATATCTCCACCACTTCCGTCTCTCTGTCCATAGCCTTCTCCTTCCTTTCTCTCCCTATCTCCTCCACCCTCTCTCTCTGTTCATCTCCACGTCCACCTCTCTCTGCCTATCTCTTCCATCGCCTGACTCTGCCCATCTCCTCCTCTTTCCTTCCTCTAGTCTCCACCTCTCCCACCTCTCTCTCCATTTCTTCCTCCCCATTTTTTGTCCATTTGCCCTCTTTACCCTCTCTGGGCCCATCTCTTCATTATCCCTCACCGCTCGTCCACCTCCTCCTCCCCCCCCCCCCGGTCTCTCTCCATGTTATGAAGCTCACCCCAACAGGAGACTAGTGGTTCTTACACCGACATATTTCATAGCAGATTTCTACTTATATGTGGACGAAATTTGGTTGAAATCGTTCCAGGTGCTTAGCATGAGCCTTTTACCTGTAGCTTTGCTATGTATGCATGTGTAAAACATATGTCAACTATATTTAAATATTTTACACGTATATGTATTATTCCTCCTGTAGTTTCATTTTCATGGAACACGATGTTTATGACGTTGTGACCTCTGAATGATGTATCGTACAGTGATATAATTTCGCAGTTACATTCAGGGATAGCCTATTTGCGGCTACTGTCTGTGAAATGTGTTGTGAATAGAATCAATAGTAAAAAAGTAATAAATTCAAACGACATATATGATGCGGCTGTTTTTTAGTAATCTCTATACCTTACGTCATACACTATGTGATCAAAAGTATCCGGATACCCCCAAAAACATACCTTTTTCATATAAGGTGCATTTTCCTGCCACCTACTGCGAAGTACTCCATATTAACGACCTCGGTAGTCATTAGACACCGTGAGAGAGCAGAACGGGTCGCTCCGCGGAACTCACGGACTTCGAACATGGTCAGGTGATTGGGCGTCACTTGTGTCAAACGTGTGTACGCCAAATTTCCACACCTCTAAACATCCGTAGGTCCACTGTTTCCGATGAGAAGGTGAAGTGGAAACGTGAAGGGACACGTGCAGTACAAAAGAGTACAGGCTGACCGTGCCTGTTGACTGACAGAGACCGCCACATTTGAAGAGGGTCGTTATGTGTAATAGGCAGATATCTATCCAAATCATCACACAGGAATTCCAAACTCCATCAGGAACCACTGCAAGTACTATGAGACTTAGGAGGGAGCTGACTGCTACTACCTGAATAAAAGTTTAAAAATTTGCAATTCACGCTCCGAACATTTTCGGGACGCAGCAGAGTTTATAATCCTCAACCATTTTAAGTGTAGGATAACTGATGTTACAAGCTCATCCAGTATCACTAGGTAACCTAACATGGATTCTGATGCATTGGGGCATGGGAAAAAACTTGCTAATCATGGAGGATGACCTGCGACCCAAGTTATGTTATCTTGCATTACTGACATCACAGAGCTGGGGGAAATCTGTCAACCATGCTGGCTGTCCTAAGGGTAGCCGTCTTGAACTGTGCGCCTCATAGGGCAATGCTAATGTCAGTGATGTAGGATATTACATCAGAAGAATTGGGATAGATGAACCATCTTCAATTTTAGAATCTCTCCCAGTTTTTTTAATTTCCCGCCATTAACACAATTGGCGTTAGTCAGAGGGTGGATGGAGTGGGAGGTAGGGAGGAATTGCGATAATGTTTTATGGTTACATCATCGATGACGTCATTAGAAATTTTCAACAATGCCACCGGTGCCAGAATGTACAGAGCACCCGTATGTCAAAAGTTAAAGAATGGACAGTTCTCTCTCCTGGCAAGTGTCTTCCAGAAGCCAGAAGTGCAGGAGGCACGTGGTAGAACGATGCGCTGAGCTCCTACTACAGATGGAAAATTTCACTGATATCCCACCTGTACTTCCGCCAGTAGAACCAGCTCTGACGTGTTGCATGATCTTCACCTATATGAACATCTCATAGTTGTACAATTCTTTCATGTTAACCAGTAGCCAACAGTGTACTGAACTATGTGCACGAGCACACCCACAGATCTCTCATCTACGTCTACGTCTAAATTTCCTCTACGTCTACATGTGCACTCTGCATACCACTGAACAGTGCACGGTTATGGCTAAATTGTACCATAGCTAGTCGTTCCCTTGCCTGTCCCACTTACAAATGTTTGAAGGAGAAATGATTACCTGTATGCACCCGTGTGAGCTCTAAACTCAGTTATCGTATACTTACGTTCCTTACGAGAGATGAGCGAAGGAGGCAGCAGAATCGTTCTGTCGTCTGCTGTAAATGCTGGTTCTCTGAACTTCTGCAATTGGATTTCGCGAACAGACGGTTTTTCCTCCAGGAATATCCATCTAAATTCAAGAAACATTTTCTTGACAGTCTTACACTGTCTGAAAAGACTGCTAGTTAACACAGTAAAACGCCTCTGATTTGCTTCGATGTCTTCCTTTAATCCGACCTATTGACATCCCAAATAACGGAATGTTATTCAAGAACAAGTTGCACAAGTACTCCTACAAGGTCTGCTTCAGAGGAGCGCTATCGCTTCCCAGTAATCTCCCAATAAGCCGTCGGCGACCATTAGCCTCTCCATAACAAATGTTATGTGTTAGTTCCCTTTCAAGTCGTTTTTCAACGTTATGCCTAAATATCTATTCTATGTGATGAAGTCCAGCAGTATACAATTAATATTTTACTATTGTATTAAAGAGATATTTGTCATTAATATCCGTATTAACTCACATTTATGGTCCTTTTTAGCAAGCTGTTACTCATCAACCCAAACAGAAATCCGACCATAGCATACGGAATAGAAATCGTTCAACGCTATTTCCCTTACACAAAAGCGTCATTAGCAAACGATCTCAGCATACTTCCCACTCCTTTCCACAGACCATTTATGTACATGGGATACAGGTGTGGTCCTATCCACTTCCCTTCATGATTCCCGGTGTTATTACCTTTGCCTCTTACGAACACTTGCCGTCCAGGGAAACGTACTGAAGTTCTGTTACGAGGGGTGTCTAATAATCGAGTTTCCCTATTTTATAAAAAAAAAGCATTACACCCAGTTTATCACGCTGATACAATTTTCTTGACATTGTGCAATGCTCCAGAAACTTTTCGACATAGGCACCATGTTTTTCCAAGCATTTTTGGTAACGTGACACAACTTTTCCCCAACCACTGTTGTACCAGGTCGGGTCTTGTGCTCGTAACCATTTGTTCACTGTTGCGGTGACTTCATCATCGGTGTTGAACTGCTTACCTCCAAGATGGCCTCTGAGCAGCGGGAACTTGTGAAAATCACTTATTAGAAAAAATGGTTCAAATGGCTCTCAGCACTATGGGACTTAACTTCTGAGGTCATCAGTCCCCTAGAACTTAGAACTACTTAAACCTAACTAACCTAAGGACAGCACACACATCCATGCCCGAGGCAGGATTCGAACCTGCGACCGTTGCGGTCGCGCGGTTCCAGACTGTAGCACCTAGAACCACTTGGCCACTCCGGCCGGCACTTATTAGAAGATCTCGTGAAATCGAGGATGAGGAAACACTGCCACTTGAATCTTCCGAGCTCCGCCTGAGTCATTCGAGCTGTATGAGGCCGAGCGTCGTCATGAGGAAAGAGAACATTGTGAGACAAATGTTCAGACGTTTTATTTTGATAGGAGCTCGCAGATTCTTCAAGACAAGCACAGAACACGACCTGGTACAATAGTGGTTTCAGCAAACTTGTGTCACCTTACCAAAAATACTTAGAGAAACGTACTGACTGTGTAGAAAAGTATCAGAAGCATCGTACAATGCCAATAAAATTATTTAACCTGAAAAACTGTGTAATGTCATTTTTTTATTTTTATAAAATACGGAAGCTTACTTACTGGACGCCCGTCCTAGTAACGGCCCTGAGCATGTCTCAGTTTAGAATGGGGAAACCTGGATTACAATACTATAACTGTTGCTGGGGTTTTGTAATCTACTATAAAATATTGTTATTTTCCATTTTCATCCTCTGAGGAAAGTTTTGCGACACCCAGCTAAAATTAACTTATTTTAGACGTCTTGTGGATAATAAATAATTTAAGGCGTTAATCATCGCCATATATTGTTTCCCTGATACTTTTCTCATTTAATTTAAATCAAATAAGTAACCCTCTTGAGAGTCTGCTTTCATACATTGTAAAGTTGAGATATTACTAGAGCCGTGTCTCAAACACTCGCGTTGGCCCCTCTTCGTGAATTTGAAAGGCACGCCAATGTAAGTGGGACAGGATATCTTGCAAGAAAATCTGATTTAGATTCATGTTTTCGCTGCATATTGCATAATCAATAAAATTGTGATAAATCAGCGATAAACAAACTTTGCCTTCAGGTAATATTTCAGCTGTAGGCCGTTCTGCCAATTGCAGAGCGACTGGTGAAATCCTGCTCCACTGTCGATCAGAATTTCAGGTAGAAAATCCTTTATACAGGCCGTAGCAGCATCATATACTACATCTCTGCCACCGGCGTGGTATTTCTTCCACTACGATTTTCCGTTTACGTGTGCGCAATTGGCTCACTGAACAGTAGCGGCGAACGGTAGCGTTTTATCGTCAGTTTTTACCACTCGCTCTGGAGATGGATGATCGGTTTACAGGCAAAATATTAGACGTAGTAAGGACTGGTTACGGCTAGATTAACGTGATATTATGGATTAGCTATTATTTGTATATCCATGTGGTACAACTCTCTATGAATTGGTCGTTCTGACAGTATTAGCGAAGGACGACACCGCAGAAAGCCTCAGTGGTATCTGCCACTGTTGTTTTACTTGGAGCATAATCAGCAGAAATACTCTACCGAAATGCGTCACTTACATGTGACGCATTTCGGTAGAGTATGACCTTGGCACGTTCATAGTCAGTCGCAATCATTTGTCCCTCCGTAACATCAGCACTCTGCTCCATTTTTACGCAAGGTGAATAAGACTGTCACTCCTATGCAGTACATTCGTGGGCATTAAATACTAATCCGCACTCCAGGCACAGCCACAATTCGCTCCACCTCGTTCCATGCCGTTTAAAGAAGCCCAACGTAGCTGTTAGTTCTAACGCGCCCACTGACGTTTCTCCTATGTAGTGTACTTATATGAAGGCAGGGAACAGAACAGAAATCTCCATGTGGTAAATAGGAGCTGAGAGATATAAAAGCTGTAGGAGCCGTGAGATGTAAAAGATTCATAGAAGAGCTGCGCGCTTTGTTCCCTACTTACTTTGATGGCGAGAGAACGTCACAGAAATGTTCAGTAAACCCCAGTGGAAAAATGTAGAGGAACGGAGATTTGCCCTCTCAAAATCTTAAGTGTCAACGTTCCAAATATCAAAGAAGAAACATGTAATTTAAATGAAGTGATAAGTAGTATTTCTTGTTGAACACGATCCGTTAATCGAATAGGATGTGAGGGGGGGGGGGGGAAGGGGGGAGGGAGGTGGGAGGAATTATTCTGTTAAGCCGCGTGTAGCCACAACGCAATGACTAGCTGTATACGATCGTGTGAAAATTTTGTTTGCGAAAATTTTCGCGTCTTTGTTAACTTTCGGAAACTCTTACATAAAATTTCCTTCTGTCTTCTAATCAGTGAAATACGTTTTCGCCTAATGTTATACCAAGTGTTGCACTGGTCCGAGGACTTTATTTGAAACAGGACTCGATTCTTAATAGACACACGTCATCAGAAACGAAAGTGTCGTCGAACAGCTCTTGGAAGTGCGAGGGTGCTTCGCTTTCCCTCCCGTTTATTATTACTTCGTTAACTCGCTCATGTAGCCGATGGTGGGCTGGCAGCGATACATTGCCTCTTTTTAGTCTAGACAATCAATAAAATATGTTCTGTTTTTAAGATTATTAAAACAGGCGGCTGTACTAAGATGCTCAAATATTCCCGAACAACTTGAATAGTGTTCCGTGTGATTTGCATACAGTCCACACAATATAACTTTCGTGCAGCTACTACAATCTCTTTCCGGTACCATCTACAGAAAATGATCACTACAAGAGACCAATAGGATCTGTATGGCTGTCAATCCAGGTGCAAATCAATACCACAGTATTGTAAATATCAGGAGGTACATTATTAGATGTGAGACAGACTTTTATTCTTTAAACTCAGATGTATTACAGTATGTGACATTCGCAAAAGAAAGTTACATGACGAACCTTTTTGTACTTAAACGCAACGCAGGTCTCCTACCCAGCAACCACTGTCTCTGTCCAGTAACTACGAAAGATCTTAAATATGGTTACAATCACAATTAAAACGTGGGCGCGTATTTAAACTTGAAACGACCTGATCTAAAGTTGGTGCTGGGCGGGGAGTTGAACCCAGCACCTAATCGGTTTCTTAACAAAGAACTATCAAACATCTGAGATCGAATTAGTTCACCAGTATTGACATGAGAAACCGAAATGACGTGGCGAAAATGTTTTGCTTACGGGTATTCGAACATGCTGCCTATCACCTCAGTTTTCTAACCGCAAACAGGCGTGAGTTTTTCGGATGTCTGAACTCGAAATAACGTGACGATGGTTCTGTTCTGACTGGGAATCAAAATGCACACATATAAATGGTGTTGACTACACACAACAGGACATTATCTATTAAATACTTATTCACCTGTAACTAGAACTGGCATGCTTCAACCTGAAATGATTTCATGAAAAGTTATTTGACTGTCTGAGAGACAAAACCAGCATTAATGTTTTTGCCTATTGCGGAAGCTACAATTTGAAGTGACATGATGAAAGGTTTTGTGCCAGACCATGATCGGAGATCCGCAGTTTTCGTGGAGACTTTGAAAAGTTTGAGAATCTTGGGGAAACAACAAAATGATCCAACCGAACGTCACGAATCGGTAGGTCATGATTTCTTTTCTAACTATGGATGCTCTGAACTGGATGACAGTTCTGACTCCCCGAGGTTGTTTCAAGCCTGTTCGAAACGTTTATGTCCCTGTCCGGCCTGTCGATATTCAGCAGTTGTCTGCACTACCCAATGTCTAATGCCATATTGATTTCGTGATCAATGAAATAAAATCACATTAAGATCATCTGCACGAACTGACAACATGGAAGGATGCGGAGAAGTTTCTGCACAAGTGTTGTTTACCACTTGAGTTTCTGCGATGTTGTATGTATATAATATATACATACAACATAATGTATACATACAACATCACAGAAGCTAGATCATATTATGATCCAGTGGTAAATCTAGCACACTTTAAACGCAAGGCCAAGATACTGAGCAAGGTCTTGTCTTTAGTTTCCTTTTAACCGCATTTCGTCTCATATAACTGGGTAGGTAAGGTCATTGCCA
Source organism: Schistocerca gregaria (assembly GCF_023897955.1). Taxonomy (NCBI): domain Eukaryota; kingdom Metazoa; phylum Arthropoda; class Insecta; order Orthoptera; family Acrididae; genus Schistocerca; species Schistocerca gregaria. Next base: position 353,846,188 of record NC_064931.1, read on the forward strand.
CCTATTCTCATGCAGTATATGTTGTGAAGTACTTTGAAGTATGTAATCTACTATTGCAGGGAAAATTTTATTGAAAAATTGTGCCCGCCGGAGTGACCGAGCGGTTCTAGGCGCTTCAGTCTGGAACCGCGCGACCGCTACGATCGCAGGTTCAAATTCTGCCTAGGGAATGGATGTGTGTGATGCCCTTAGGTTAGTTAGGTTTAATTAGTTCTAAGTTCTAGGGGACTGATGACCTCAGAAGTTAAGTCCCATAGTGCTCAGAGCCATTTGAAACATTTTTTTGAAAAATTGTATACTGGTCTACAAGTTCTTGGTGAGTTTGTTTGGAATGATGACACGCAGGTGGCTGTAAGTGTATTTACCAAAAGTAATTTTTTATTTGTAATTCTTGAATTGCTCTTTGTGGTTACTTTCTGAATTTAGCAGAGTTGAAGGTTATAACGAACGTTTTTAAATGTTGAAAGACAGAGCGTGAAACGGAAAAAAGTCTAACATCTCTGGCATTTTGTTTTCTTTGGATTTAATTGAGAGTTGCAGACAACGGAGACATATGGAAGCATTTGAGGTGTGTGTGGGATAAGTTAGTTGATTGGGTAAGGGCATCCCACCGACGATGAGGTCATTAGAGATGTAGCAGAAGCTAGGACTGGAAAGATGAGGAGGCAAAACAACTGTGCCCTTTCAAAAGAAAAATCCCAGCATGTGCCTTAATCTGTTTATGGAAATAACGGGCAATTTAAATCAAGATGAACAGACGCGAATTTGAACCACGGTGTGTTAACTTCTTGAAAAAATATAATGGTTGGCCATAACAAAAAATATTTTAAGCGAAGGCCAATGTGAGCCCACAACATATAATGTCATGCATCTTTTGACAAAAGGACGATGTTTCGTGGTACTAACCGTATCCGAGGAGCGTTTACATCTCTGTTGGCATCTGTTGCCAGGAACTGAGAAGGCTTGCTGTCTAGCTACTAGTAAAAAGTCAACAGGAATGATATGTGTGTGTCTTGATTTCGTGAGCACAGAACTTTCTTTTACGTTATTTACCGTTCATACATGGGCACATCTCACTACTGATGAAGAAAGACATTCTTTAACGCATGTTCATGGTTAAAAAATGATAGCTGTAGGTGCTTGTTGCGAATCCCTGTAAACAAAAACTTTCGCCTCGTCATGTTACTAATAGTGAACAAATTCAATATCTAACTTTGTAGCGAGCTTAATTAAAAATCCGTTTAGGTGCTGAGTTGGACTCTACTACCAACACAAAATTTTTATCACGTCATTTCAATATTAAAACATACGCAAACTTTGTTAAATGTGACTGAACCCACATTTATGTCTTTTGAGGACTAGTTAACAGAGACCATGGTTGGTGGGTAGAAGTCCTGAATACCAGTCCAGTAACAAAATTATCGTCATATAATATAAAGGTAAACTTGCTCGTTGAAATTTATTGTAATAAATGTGAGGCTAAAAGCTTCAAAAATTGTATCATCTGTAGTAACTTGTCTCCTGATATCTAAATTATCGAGGTATTGATCTGCTTCTAGACTGACAGCCATACAGAGCCTTGTTTGCCACTGTTCTCTTTTAGTATCCATTTGCTATCTTCAAACGACTGTACCGATAAGGGATTATAGGACCTGCCAGACAGTTACGCTTTGTGAGATGCATGCAAATCAGATTCGACGCAAATCATCTCGTTCGGATGGTTATGGGCAGAATAGTAGATTGAAAATTTTTTGTGAGTTATTGTTGTCTCTGTTCAAAATACAGTAACTAACAACAGCTTCTACGAAACGTAACCATGAGTAGATGGGGTAGCAGTTAGGAAATTTACATCAGCTTCTCGGCAGAAGAGAAGCGAAGACAGATGCTACATTGGTTGTTTGGGAGGGGTAGACGCTGGTTTAGGCGTTTACGTATGCCTTGGAATACTGTTCACGGTACACCGGGTGCTTCATGTAACACTGACCCGCAAGTTGCTTTAGTAACTATTCAGAAGGTAGCTAATTCCCCAATCAAAATACCCAGGAATCTGAATTGTAAGTCAACATTAATAGGGAGCTAAATAATTCGATTTACTTACTTTGCAGTTATTACTTTTATCACCATGAAGCTTTTGTCCCTCCCGATTATCTTTATGGCTCTTAACGTGAAAACTCCTAGTTCGTATTAAAAGTAGGAAAGGTTACGGAGCAGACAAAACCTTATGCATTTGGGTTATCCCGTAGAGTTACGTCATTTCAGATAGACCTACTGGCCAATTAGGAGTTTTAGGTGATTTTATCAAAGAATTTAGTCATATGAGTTGACTGGTTTGTACTGTGCTAGCTTCTCTCAGACATGTCTTCAGTATGTCATACTTTTATTCCATATTTGAAGGCAGATTAGAAAACTATGGTAACGCAATAACATTAATAACTGATTTAAATGTGTTGTAGTTGACTGATGATAATTTTATGAGGAAACAGAAACCGTAGCTTACATTATGGTTCCGAAAGCTTAATTGTGGGAAAAAAGTTGTAACACAAATTGAAAAGTAGAAAAGTCCGCAGCTCGTGGTCGTGCGGTAGCGTTCTCGCTTCCCACGCCCGGGTTCCCGGGTTCGATACCCGGTGGGGTCAGGGATTTTCTCTGCCTCGTGATGACTGGGTGTTGTGTGATGTCCTTAGGTTAGTTAGGTTTAAGTAGTTCTAAGTTCTAGGGGACTGATGACCATACATGTTAAGTCCCATAGTGCTCAGAGCCATTTGGACCATTTGAAAAGTAGAAAGAGAAACGTCTGATATCTCTTTAAGTGTGTACAGCACAAGATTAGGTGAAAAACACGTATAGAGTTATTCTTTCTCTTTGATCATCTGCAGGGTGGTTTGAAAGACCTCTCAGTTGTCGAGTGCTGCTAACGGATGCAGGTATATTGTCTAGACGGTTCACTCATCTCGACCTTGCGGAGATGTTTCGCGACTGCAGACCCTTAATGCTAGGTGACATTTGCGAGGGAGCTATGAGAGTTGATGTTCTCCGACGCTTTCATCATATGTGACATTCAGACGACAGGTATTGGGGTGTTGCAGGTTAACAGCGAACGCAAGCTGTAGCAGCCCGTGTCGTCTCCTCCGTGACAACACAAATTGTAAGAGGCAGGGCTGAGTAGCGCACATATTGAAATTCCAGTATCCGCCGGCTTTCAAATACAGTGCCCTGTTGTCTTCCTGAATGTTACTAACTGATAATACCTTCTACCACATGCAATCATTTCTACAACAGTGGAACGTAAATATTAATAAACTGCTACATGAAAAAGAAGCTCATACGTGCACCGGTGTCACAGTAGCGAAAACTGACACAGCAGTGTTTTCCATTACATTATGAGCAGAGTTAAGAAATATTCTACTCTAGATTTCACTAGGAGGCCATAAAATACTCACAGTTGTTTCGCCTAAACGAAGGATGCACATTGAGTTCCTTTCCTGTTATTTGTATAAAGGAACTATCGAATATTGGGAACCCATGTCAATAAAGACATTTAGTCCTCGATATCGGATAATTTCGACCGTTTACAGGTATCAGATCACATTTGGCTACGTTTATAGACTTTTGCAAATTTTTCTCCATTCCACAAAAATTTCTAAGCCTTTCACCTAGCTACACACATATACGTCATCTGCGATCAGACTTCTAGTACTACAGAAGCTATGCGTCAGACTACTTACTGCTTGGCACGTCAACAGCAGTGGCCCTTTCCCCCACAGTTAAAGTATGCCCAGCGACACTTTCGCTTCTGAAGGTGCATCTCAATTAAACACGACTTACTGAGTTACGTTCGCTAGAAAGCCTTCATTCCAATCGCAAGCATACACTGGTTTGACGAAAGTGTTAGGATACCTCCAAATAACGTGTCGATCCTCCCTTTGTCCGGCGAAGTGCAGCAGCTTGACGTGCCATGAACTCAAGAGGTCTATGGAAGTCCCAGGCAAATATACTAAGCCGTACTGTCTGTATAGCCGTCTATAGCTGCGATGATGTTGCCGGCGCAAGATACTATGTGCAAACTGACCTCCCTGTTACGTCCTATTAATGATCGACGGGATTCATGTCGAGCGATCTGGGTCGCCAAATCATTTGCTCGAACTGTTCAGAATGTCCTTCAAATTAGTCGCGAACAATTGCAGCCCAGTGACATGGTGCATTGTCATCCATAATAATTTCGTTGTTGTTAGCATATATGAAGTCAACGAATGGTTGCCAATGGCTTCTAAGTAAACGAACATAGCCAGGACACTATCCATTCCACGTAAACACAGCTCCCACCATTACGGAGCCTCCTCACGCATCACGTTACTTGAATGTCGGAAGCTTACTCAATCTGTAAAGCGAAGTAGGCACCGAGGAATGACAAACATTTGTCTCACAATGTTCTCTTTCCTCATGACGACGCTCGGCCTCATACAGCTCGAATGACTCAGGCGGAGCTCGGAAGATTCAAGTGGCAGTGTTTCCTCATCCTCGATTTCACGAGATCTTCTAATAAGTGCCGGCTGGAGTGGCCAAGCGGTTCTAGGCGCTTCACTCTGGAACCGCGCGACCGCTACGGTCGCAGGTTCGAATCCTGCCTCGGCCATGGATGTGTGTGATGTCATTAGGTTAGTAAGGTTTAAGTAGTTCTAATTTCTAGGGAACTGATGACCTCAGATGTTAAGTCCCATAGTGCTCAGAGCGATTTGAATCACTTTTATGACAAATCTGACGACGAATTACATGATACTGCAGCAACAACTGTTCCGGAACACAGGGTTCGACGCAGTCTGTTGAGTATGGGCAGACAACCCCTACGTTTTCCCACGTAGATCCTACTATATTCTCAATTATGAATACAGTGGGGGTAGACCACGGAGACTGGACCACGGATTAATTTAAACGTGTCATCTGGTCCAATGAAGCATGTTTCTTGATGCACCAGGTCGATGGTCGTATGCCGATACGCCATCGCCCAGGGAACGGCTGCTCTAACTATGGACCGCGCCACTGATGCAGCCCGGGGGGAAGGGGGGCAGTATTATTCTATGGGGAACTTTCAACTGCCTTCCATGGGACATGTAGTCGTAATCAAAGCCACCGTAGCAGCTGTGGACGACGTTAGGATTACTGTGGACAATATATCCCTTCATGATTACTGTCTTCCACGACAGTAATGGCATCTTCTAAGGGGATAATGGTCGTGTCGCCAGACACGAATCATGCTAAAACTCGCGTTAATGTCTTGACCACCATATTCGCCTCATATGAACCCGATGGAATACATCTAGGGCTTTATCTGGCTCCAACTCCGCCCGCACGAACTACCGTATCGTAATTTAAGAGAATTGTGTAAACGGTGCGTCGAGATCTCTTGCAACATATCCCCTGAAACCTATCAATGATTTTGACACAAGACAGCAGAAACGCAGATCTATTGCTTCCCAAAGGTGGAGCAACAAGCTGTTGAGCCGGCTTTCATAATGTTTTGACTCATCAAAGTTTATGCGGATATTCCGTATGTGCAACGTTAGGGAACTGTATTCTGATTCACTGTGTAATCTCCGCTGCTTACCGAATGGTGGCTTACGGGGTACAATAGTAGATAGAGACAACGTAAAATAACGAAATAGGTAAAGCAAGAACGGTAACTGTATTATTTAAATATCGATCCGTTCTAAATGATGAACGTGACGCACATAAATGAAACAGTGAAATGTTTCCATCACTTAGTATCATATTTAGTACTTACAACATATCATTCTGATAGTAATGTCAAAGTTTTGGTGTTCCCCATTCATCAAGGACTGCGACATTAATTTTGGAACGAGGGCTGCAAGATACAAAATGTATCGGCTAAAGCAGAAGGCAGTTTCTAGTTATGTGGCATCAAATAATGTCCCTAAGAACAACTCGCAAGCGTCGAAGTTGGAGCTTGAAAGAAAAAAGCGATTCAGGTTGCGGCGGGAATGGCACGCTGACTCAACGGCGCGGTTTCACGGCGGCATTCAGATGTGCACAAGCGGTCACCAATTGTGCGATTTTCCGCTTCAGAAGAAAGCAATCAGTGCCGTGGCGAGCGCTGCTGGGTGAGCGGCGACACTGCAGCTTTTTCTGCGCTCGCATCCGCCGCTCCACGCTTACAGCAAGCGAAATATTCTCAACTGCAATTCACCGCAGTCTCTTCGGTAGCTCTGTAATAGGCAGTTCTGAACTGACATGAAGACATACAGTTCACAAACAAATTCTAAGAAATAACGCACTGAGTTTCAGGTGATTAGAAGGGAAACTTCTATGAAATCGATTTTCAAAAAATGGCTCTAAGCACTATGGGACTTAACATCTGAGGTCATCAGTCGCCTGGACTTAGAACTACTTAAACGTAACTAACCTAAGGACATCACACACATCCATGCCCGAGACAGGATTCGAACCTGCGATCGTAGCAGCAGCGCGGTTCCGGACTGAAGCGTCTAGAACCGTTCTGCCGCAAGGGCCGGCCAAATGGATTTTAGTTTCTTGTTTGGTATAATCACTCATATTTTGTGAAAACGCTCACCCTTTCAGTCTATCGGAGCATTAGCAAGCAGCTAACAAGTTGCGAAAGATGTCAGCAAGGGAGGAGAGCAAGATGTTCTCATCTTCCTTCTGGCTCATGTGGTAAGCATCCAGAGTCATTATGTCTGAAACTACCTACTTATGTTAAGCCAGCCGCTTTTCTAATAGAAATCCTTTTGCATGTAAAATGCGCTTATTAGAATGAATGGCGAAACATCATGGATGGCTATGCGAAACGAGCCGGACGTCGGCAGATGAAGTCTGTGTAGTGCGGTTTTTCTCCGTAAATTCGTGGAAAAAGTAGATACTTAATACCCCACATTCAAATCAGTCAGCCCGCTGTAGACGTCAATCGCCCGCATGGCTCTGCGCAGCGACATAGCATCCATTCGTCACACTATTGTGGTCGGTCTGCGAGGAGCTATAAGCGTGTGAGAGCCTCGTCTCTGTGACAATGAGGATCCACCTTAGACATATTTGACCTCGGATATACGAAATTTTGTGTAATTTCCAATATTCTGAGAACCATTTGCGTTCAACTACTAAACGTCCCATTTTAAAACGAGGTTAGCGATTTGTTGCAACGTTTTCTACACACCTTGCCATGCAACATTCATGTGACATATACAGCACATATTCAAGTGAGCCAGCCTTTTCCGAGAATTCTGACCTGTCAGTAATCCAAAGTTTTACATTGTAAGGGTAGTCTTATTATCAGGAGATGCAACTATTCGAAGATGTCTATAAATCAAAATTCATCGGTAGACTTTACGAGAACTAAGTCTCTCCTTGGGGTTATATCGGAAAGAGTTTGGCTGGATTTCCATTTATGGAGTTCTTGGGAGAATGATTTTGAGTTTAGGAATTAGAGTTGTGGTCAGGATAACAGAAAGGTATAGGTGGTCTTTATAAGATGGGTAACAGGCGAAGGCAGTTGAACTGGTGAAGGGCGGTTGAGAGGGTTTCGAACTGGCAGTAAAATGATGTAAACTAAGATGGATAAACGGCTGGAGACGACGACAGTCGGGTTGAAAGGGAGGATTGTGGATGTGCTTTATGTCCTTGTATTCTATATTCTGCATTGTCCTTCCTCATATGGATTTTTGCTGAGATTTTCATTCTGGGTGTAGTTACAATGTGTAGTGCTGCTGCTTTGGAAGGCTCCCTAATGGTAGTGGATGGTGTTTCTTGGATAATGGATGGCCACAAATAGATATAAAGTGATTTACGGGTATAAGCGCAAATATTGTCCTCATCGATAGCCGAATAGGTGTCCACTCCAGTGTATTAGTGTTTTTTTCTCTGTGTCTAACAGCCTTCCAACAAACACGTCACGTAATTTGCTGCCTGACGTTTTCTGCATGGTTGTGACTGCATTGAGAAGTGGGCTACACGAGTATAAAGTAACCATTTTGAGTCCACGCATTCACGCTTGAACATCTGAGCTGTTTCCCAGGGGAAATAAGCATTAATGGCTTGCTCTAGACACTTGGAGGTACTAACCAACCTCAAAATATACTACTCCTAATATATGTAATTAGTAGTCTGCAAATTAAGTTAATGTTGATGTAACGTTGCTCAGTACACTGTCCTCAGTCGCCAATAAAAATATCTGCACATAAACCCCTAACACCCTGCATATAAGGGGATGAAATCAGAGCTGTCTCGACTATATGATTGGAGTTACCGTAACTGTGGTGCTACCGGGTTGGTGCTGGCATTGGCCTTGCTGGTGATGCTGGTAACGGTGCTGGTGATGATACAGGCGATGATGCAGATGATTTTGCATGCGTGGGTACTGGATGTGATGATGGTGCTGGCGTTGCTGCTGGTAACGACGGGACTGAAAATTGCACAGTCTAGGCGAACAACGTACATTCGCACCTTCCGTAGAGCGGGCGGTTACGATGACAGTAAGGCGGAGATGCTTTCGGTGGTGGCTGCGAGGTACCGTTTCCTCGGCTACGGGTGCACGGCCACGCCATTTGGGACGGCGACGGAGACCGAGACGGCAACGGCGAAGACGAGAAAGACTGTGGTGACATCGTCGATAGCTTCCGAGAGCTGTATGCGTGGTTTGGGCAGTGACTGCTTCGGCGGCAATCACTGCTTCGACAGATGACGGCAGAGAACCAGAGGTGCTTAGCGATACGCAAGCTCCACACAGTGGCACTGAAACGTCTAGTGTATTAGAAAAGACGCCAAACTACTCTTGTGTCTTTCAGAGTGTTGAACACGTAAAGGGAGATTTAATGGGCTTGCTAGAAGGTTATCATGATGTTGAAGAATTTATGCAATTTCACTACCACCAAAAGCTTCGTTACTAGTTCTGAAAAGTTATTAGCTCTGTTATGTTCTCATCATTTTTCACTACATAAATTGTATCATGTAATGACCATCGGTATTAACTGTGGTCTTTTATAGTAAACATAAAGGGCAGTAGGTTCCCGAACATGTCAGTAGATAGCCGCAAATCGTAGTAGAACAGGTTCTCTAAATTCAGATAGCATCAAAATTGCATTTTTAGGTACTACCAAATAAATCACAATTAAGAAGTATGTATGCAAACGGTACACAGTAATTGTATGTTACCGACAATTGGATTTATTAAGCAGACATAAAACATAAATACACCACTGAAGCGCCAGGAAGCGTAGCAAAGAACAAAATATCGAAGGTCGCTGTAAATATTACCTGGCTGAATTCCCCAAAGTTGTTTGAAAATTGTATACGCCGAGAGAAACTCATGTCTCACAAAATTTTACTTGTTGTGCATATACAGTTTAGTGGTAGGAGTGTATGACTGAATTTGCATGTGATTTACGGTATACTGTGTGCGAAATTTAATACGCAGAGCTACAACTTGTAGAATAAGAAATACTATAATCTGGCTGAGCATGAAGGTTAACTGAGCTAGATGCTACGTCACTCCATGCTGCACTAGCTCTGTGCCAGAGCTGATCAGTCGTAGTGGTTGAAGAGTGGTGATAAGCCATGACCAGCTGTTTTCATCGGGTGTGAGAGCTGGATAACGTACTGGCCACAGCGAAATTTTAACATGCTCTGTGTTGAAATAGGTCAGGACAGTAAGAGCAGGATGCAGTCTTGCGTAATCTTGTTGAACGAGACCTCTAAGAAAATGCACAACACCGTCCTTAAAACGTCAGAAACGTAGTGGCTGCAGCATAAATTCCCGATTATCCGAACCGGAGGTGATCTTGTTATATCCCCAGTTGCCCTCAGTGCCACAGTGCCACGTGCGGGACTCAGATGACGATGACGATTCAAAACTGTAAACGTTCTTTCCCGTCGGAGCCTCCACATACGGAAACGTCAATCATGATGATGTTCCTAGAACCGAGACACGTCTGCAAATACGACACGGTGCCACTCCAGTGTCCAGTGCAGGCACAAAGCGCACCACTATAGTCGTGTGTCTATCTGTCGCCGTGTCAAGAGAAGCCGCAGCAACGGCTGTCTTGCAGACACTCGTTGCTACCCCTGTTTTCGTCGTAATGTCCACGTGGGTACATGGCATGCTGCATACAAACCCGTTTCCTGACTCAAGCTACTTTCTAATCTGATGAATGTGGCATGCAGTATTCATGGTGTCCCACTCTTAACAGCTAGCAATATAGTCTTCAAAACTTAGGGTATAAATCAATTTTTATAATAAGAAAGAAACAATGCTGTGCACGCTGATTCAGTATTATGTTACTACTAACACGTTAGCCTTTCTTTACGGTCATGAAAGTTGCCAAAATTTGTGATTTACATGCCCGTATTCAGTCAGAACTGCTGAGGAAACCGTGATGTGACGTAGTCGGAATGAGTAAACGACACCTAAGTTCCACAACAGAAATAAGCTTATGTCATGAATGTTACCCTAACCACCTTCATAAAACTAAAATTTCAGACCCCTCTCCCTCGCCCCCAATGGGTTGTCATAATAGTGAAGGAGAAGAAGGTTTTAATCAGGTAATGTAAGTACGTTCTAAATATGGGACACAGAAGAAAAAGTTACTCCGCAAGATGAACCATCTGAGGATTCCATAACCTATATCCTCCTTACTGTATTCTCGTGTACGGAAAATGTACGGATCTCTTACATCAGATGAATCTATTCAAAGACTCAGGCATCAGTATTTATTTCATTTTCTTTTAAATGTTCATATCGGTATATGCAACCATGTGAGTGAGTGTGTATTTATGGAGCATGTGAATTTAAAACTGCTTAATATGTACAATATCGGATCAGAACTATCCGGACACCTCTAAGTAACGCGGAATTGACCGCCAGATGTCAAGAGAAGTGAACCCGCCAGTGTAAATGGAAGCGGGAAGTATTGTGTTGTCAGCAGACAAGGAGTAACAAAAAATGGGTAGGCCACGAGAGCTCAGTGACTTTAAGCACGGACTAGTGATTAGATGTCACTTGCACGTCAAATCCATCAGCGAAATTTCAACCCTTCAGAATTTGTCCAAGTCGACTGATGAAGATGCGATTGTGAAGTGGAGCCGCTAAGGAACAACCAGAGTTTAACCAAGGGCAGGCAGACCTCATGACTGACGGAGAGGTACTATCGACCATTGCAGAACTCGTTGAAAAAAATCACGTGAAACCAGCTGAAGCAATCACTGGTCATTTCCAGAGTGCCACCAGCTCTCCAGCTAGCGCAATGACTGCGTGTAGGGAGTTGCATAGAATAAAGTACAATGGTCAAGCAGCTACTCATAGACTGCGCATTTCTGTAGCGAATCACACTTGAGGTGGTGTATTTATCAGGCACAGTTCTGCATATTATTAACTGTGTAGTGCATAGTACCACTGGGGTATCGTGACAGGGATTCATTTTCCTTTGAGGAACGAGTTAGAGTTGTTCTTCAGCTGAGCAGCAGCACAGCAGGCACACCATTTCATTTGAGAGCTGACAAGGCTTGTAATAATAAGCGACTTATTTTAGTATCCATTGTGGCTTTTAGTTCAAATTCTTAAATTTATTGCAAGTTTATGTATTTATCATGTACACTTCTGCATTTTAATAACTGTCAAATGTGTTTTTACGCCGTCTTTAGTAGGGATAGGAAATATCATTGCTGTCTTTAGATGCGAGTTGGTGAACCACGTCTCAGAGCTGCCGGTGGTGCTGATTTCGGTCATGCAGTTCGAGGCTACTGCCAATGGGCGTTATTGTGAGGGGGAGGGGCAGACATGGGGATCCGAGGTATGTCCAGCTGGTCCCACGTGTCTCCTGATCAGTCCACTGCTGTAGCTGTCACGGTTACTGCCTGCCCTGAGGCTGACCCCTCACCCATGGCCGAGTGGGATGTTGTTCCAAGGTGTGGTAGGCAGCAAAAGATTTCCTGGAGGACCGACCGGAAGGCCTCCTAGGTTTGTCTGACGAAGTGGTTTCAGGCGTTATCTGTGCCTGATAAACGCTCTGAGCCAGATGCAGTCGTTGGCCCTGTTTCAGGGGAAGACTCTCTGCCTGCAAGATCTGGGCGGTAACAGAAGACTGGGATTATTTGTAATTGGAAGCTCCTATGCTACACGCATAACGGGGCCTCTTAGATATATGGCTGACAAGGCTGGGACGAAGTCCAGTGTGCACACTGTGTGCATACCAGGCGAGTCATCCCATATGTGGAACAGGTGTTTCTGGGTGCCATGAAGAGCACATTGTTCAGCCAAAGGCAGGTTGTGGGTCATGTCGGTCCTAAAGATGTGCGTCTCTTTGGATCAGAAGAGAATGAACAAGGTTTCAGGCAGCTATGTGATATGGTAAAGACTGCTAGTTTTGTTTGAGGAATGAAGGCATAGCTCACCTTCTGTGGCAACGTCGACAGGACTGACAGCGGACCTATGGTACAGAGTTGAGTGGAGCGTCTGAAGAGACTCAGACAGTTATGCGATCATGATTTGCGCCATAGGGTGGTGTGGTGTCAGATCCCACTTAATAGGTTTGGTCTATACTAAACACTGGAGGTGGCTCTACGGGTAGCGAGGGCTGTGTTGAAAGGACTGGACTGGTTTTTAGGTTAGATTGGCTCTGGGAATTACAGAAAGTGTGTCAGTCTAAAAGGGTACAGAGCAGACACGGGACGAGGGCTGACCTAAAACAATCGGTATTGTAGTTATAAACTGTAGCAGCTGCGTTGGGAAAGAAACTGGAGCTCCAAACGCTAACAGAAAGCACCGAAGATCAAATGGATATAGGTACTGAAAGCTGGTTAAAGCTGGAGGAAAGTTAATGTAAAAAGAACCTAACGGGGTTCAGAGAGGATAGATTAAATAACGTTGGTGGTGGAGAGTTTATTACTGTTAGAAGTAGTTAACCTGGTAGTGAAATTGATATAGATGGCTCCTGTGTGTTATCATGGGTCGAGGATGTATCTGAAAACACCATTAAATTAATAGCTGGTTTCTTTTACCTATCCACCGACTTAGGTGATACAGTTCCTAAACAGTTCAAAGAGAACTTGAGTCTAATTTCAAATAGATACTCCACTCACACTGTTATTTTTGGTGGTGACTTCAGTCTACCCTCGATATGCTGAAAGCTCGTCGTAGGCGTGATACTTTATATCGTCCGAAATTGGACTGAATCCTTTCTCCGAAAATTGTTTTGAACAACTACTTCAGGAGCCTATTCGAAGTATAAATGACTGCGAAAACATACTTGACCCCTTAGCAACAAATAATCATGAGAAAATGGGGAGCATCATATCGGATACAGAAATTGGTGACCACAAAGGAGTGGCCGTGTGGTTTGAGGCGCCATGTCACGGTTTGAGCGGCCCCTCCCGCAAGAGGCTGAAGCTCTTCCTCGGGCATGGGTTAGTTCAAGTTAGTTTAAGTAGTGTGTAAGTCTAGCGACCGATGATCTCAGCAGTTTTGTCCCTTAGGAATTCACACACACACATTTTGATCACAAGGTCGTTGTTGCAAGACTGAATACTGTAACATCTAAATCCGACAAAAATAGACGCAAGATATATCTATTAAAAAAAACAAAAAAACGATAAAAATTTGATAGATGTCTTCCCAGTAGACACTTTCCACTCCTTCTAAACTGACCGCGTAACTGTAGAGCAGATGTAGCTTAATTTCAACGAAATAGTGTCAACAGCAATTGAAAGACATATGCCAAATAAATTAATAAGAGATGGTACCAATCCCCCACGGCTCTAAGAGCAGGCCACAACACTACTATGTAAGCAACGAAAAGGAGCATACAAAATTTAAAAGAATGCAATTATTAAATGAACTTAGAAATGGATCGGGGACTTAAATGCGAGATGCTTTTAATAGTTTCCACAGGGAAACTCTGTCTCTAAATCAGACAGATAATCCGAAGAGATTCTGGTCATACACTACTGGCCATTAAAATTGCTGCACCACGAAGATGACGTGCTAAGGACGCGAAATTTAGCCGACAGAAAGAAGATGCTGTGATATGCAAATGATTAGCTTTTCAGAGCATTCACACAAGGTTGGCACCGGTAGTGACACCTACAACATGCTGACATGAGGAAAGCTTCCAACCGATTTCTCATACACAAACAGCAGTTGACCGGCGTTCGCTGGTGATGCCTCGTGTAAGGAGGAGAAATGCGTACCATCACGTTTCCGACTATGATAGAGGTCGGATTGTAGCCTATCGCGATTGCGGTTTATCGTATCGCCACATTGCTGCTCGTGTTGGTCGAGATCCAATGACTGTTGGCAGAATATGGAATCGGTGGGTTCAGGAGGGTAATACGGAACGCCGTGCTTGATCCCAACGGCCTCGTATCACTAACATCCGAGATGACAGGCATATTATCCGCATGGCTGTAACGGATCGTGCAGCCACGTCTTGATTCCTGAGTCAACAGATGGGGACATTTGCAAGACAACAACCATCTGCACGAACAGTTCGACGACGTTTGCAGCAGCATGGACTATCAGCTCGGAGACCATGGCTGCGGTTACCCTTGACGCTGCACCACAGGTAGGAGCACCTGCGATGGTGTACTCAACTACGAACCTGGGTGCGCGAATGGCAAACCGTAATTTTTTCGGATGAATCTAGGTTCCGTTTAAAGCATCATGGTGGTCGCATCCGTGCTTGGTGACATCGCGGTGACGCACATTGGAAGCCTGTATTCGTCATCGCCATACTGGTGTATCACCTGGAGTGATGGTACGGGGTGCCACTGGTTACACGTCTCAGTCACCTCTTGTTCGCACTGACGGTACTTTGAACAGTGGACGTTACATTTCAGATGTGTTACGACCCGTGGCTCTACTCTTCATTCGATCCCTGCGAAACCCTACATTTCAGGAGCATAATGCACGACCGCATGTTTCAGGTCCTGTACGGGCCTTTCTGGATACAGAAAATGTTTGACTGCTGCCCTGGCCAGCATTTCCTCCAGATCTCTCATCAATTGAAAACGTCTGGTCAATGGTGGCCGAGCAACTGTCTCGTCACAATACGCCAGTCACTACTCTTGATGAACTGTGGTATCGTGTTGAAACTGCGTGGACAGCTCTACCTGTACACGCCATCCAAGCTCTGTTTGACTCAATGCCCAGGCGTATCAAGGCCATTGTTACGGCCAGAGGTGGTTGTTCTGGGTACTGATTTCTCAGGATCTATGCACCCAAACTGCGTGAAAATGTAATCACATGTCAGTTCTTGTATAATTTATTTGTCCAATGAATACGCGTTACCATCTGTATTTCTTCTTGGTGTAGCAATTTTAATGGCCAGTAGTGTATATAAACCACACTGGCGGCAAGACGCAATTAATTCCTTAGCTGCGCGATAGCAATGGTAATGTTACCGACGGCAGTACCACAAAAGCGGAGTTACTAAACATTGTTTTCCGAAATATTTTCACCAAATAAGACGAAATAAATGTTCCAGTTTGCGAGTCAAGACCTGGTGTCAACTTGAGTAACTTAGAAGCAGATATCATCAGATCATCAATGTACGCAGTAACCTCTCAGTTGTGCAAGATTTTACAGCATTAAATTGTGTGTACAGTAGGGGAACCGTTCAGAGATAACGATTCTTTGTGTCAGTATGACAGTACACTCTGTCAGCATCTGTGAGGCAATAGTTCTCCACCGAGATTCATACATCTCTTTAAATTGTGTCCCGCTTAGTTCAAGCTTTCATAAAGGCGAAGCGTGGACACGCAATATGACAATGTCCATTAACATGTCATACATTGTAGATGTATAAACGAAACTTAGCTCTTGAATTGGTGGATATTACATAAAACCAAATAAATTCGTAAGAGCACAAAGTAAACAACCATTGCTACTACTAATCACTGAATGATGACTCCACTAGTAGTTTCATCAACGAAACGAAAAAGGAAATTTATATTACAAGCCAGATTGAATAATTAACATCATTCACTATTTTCTTTACAAATAAACAACCAAGAAAGCTTTAGCGCAACCTCAAAACTTAGTTTATGACGTTTTGATAATAATCTTCTTTCTTAATAGTGTTTTGAGCGCAGGAAAACATTACGTAGGCATCTCTATAACAGACGTAAAAAAAACCTGTAGTGACAGTGCAGTTCAGTAGAGCGCGCTGTGTATCCAACCATGAACGTGATGATGGCACTCCTCCCGTTTAGTCTAACATGTTTCGAATTATCATATCAAGTGTAGACCGTGCGCGCATTGTTACTTTACGGCAAGAAGCCTTGTCATCACGGGAAGGTGACCAACGAATTGATGAATACTTCAGCGAAGTGATGCGTGCATTCATCTGCTGTCATGACACACAAAACATTGAAAGTCGTCGCCACGTGGTCGCCCGCAGCCATTAACACAAGCTGGTGATCACTATCTCCAAATTATGGCTCTTATGAACCCTAAGAAGAAAACAACATAACTGTTACACTTTCAGAGCCAAATGGGAGGGCTGCATCGTCTCAGACACTACACAGCTGTCTCCGCACGATCGATTTGTCCATGAAGCGGCCATCATGAATAAGAGTACAAACTCCCCAACGCCATGGTGCGCCAAGAAAATGTGCAAGGGAAACTGTAGAGTTAAACCGGGATAAGTAAGATCGGTTTCGCATCGCCGACAGCAGAAGGACATGTCTGAGGTCTGGTGAACGTCGCAGAAGCTTGTGGAGACAGCCAGGTACTGATCCACGCCTTAGAAATGCAGTTCTATCGGTTCAACACGGAGGTGGGTCAGTCACGTTTTTGGCCTGGAATCAAGTACGATTGTCCCATGACTTCATCGCTTGCGAGGGTGATTTAAGGGATGTTCAGCATCTCGACATCATCCTCCAGTCTATAATGCAACTCTAAACTCAACATTTTGGCAACAGATCCGTCTTTTAAGAATGTAATACAGGAGCGCACGCCACCCCCTTACGAATACATTCCTTTGGGAGGCAGGAATAAACCGAATGGAAAGGTCCTGTGGTATCGTCTGGCACAAAACGGTTTGAGCATGTTTGAGACCAGATCAAACATGCGGTGCGTCTCCGTACATACCAACAACTCACTCTGGATGACCTCATGAAGGCTGCCATCCAGGACTGGGATAGAGCTGAGCAGCGACATCTCGTCCATCTTCTCGATGCAAAGCCACTGAGGAACCAGGTATGTTACAATAAACGGGGACGAGTAACACGGTATCGAATATTTCCCCAAAGTCGATTTTGATTTCATCGTTATGCAAGGATGTACTGTTCTGAATAGACTGAATTTAGTTTTGTTATTGTTTATTTTTTATTTCGTAGTAGTTTTTTTAGTTTCATAAGATTTCTAATGGCACAGATTTTTGCGAATACACTGTTCTGAGACTGATTCTATTACTAGCGTGTAAGCAGCAGTTGACGTGTGGCCGTAACGTGTCGATGTTGTTGTGTCACATACCACAATGGACATCCGTAAATCGAATGTTAGAGGCATTCTCCAGAACGTATTGAAGAAGTGAAAAGTGTGGGCGAAGAATTTCCAGCACGCCTTGACTAGCGAACAAAAACAGCGACGTGCGAACGCCTGCCGCAACTTCACTGAAATCTAAAACGTGGACAGTTCTTTTCTGGGAAAAATTATGACGGGTGATGCAACTCGGTGTTATCAATACGATCCCACCAGAAAACGACTAAGTGTAGAAATCCACATGGAGTGCCAACGCTTTGATGACATAAGTCCTGAGTTGGATAACGTCATAAGATGGACTCTCCTGACGGATTCCGTGCGTTCTACTCGAGTGGGGGAAGACTTTATATAAAACCCGAAGTATTAAAAGTACCATCTTAATTTTTCATTTAATGTGTTTCACGCGGAGAAAATGTTGCTCTTTTGTGTGTGTGTGTGTGTGTGTGTGTGTGTATGCACGAAATGTCTTGTTGAAAAGTAAGTTTTGCGCAAGCACGTATTGTCTCACAACTTTTCTTTCTAGTTGTTGTTGTTTTTGTTATGGTCTTAAGTCAAGAGACATGTTTGATGGAGCTCTTCATGCTACTCTATCCTTCATCTCCCAGTAACTACTGCAACCTACATCCTTCTGAATCTGCTTTGTGTATACATCTCTTGGTCTCCCTCTCCTACACTAAACTGGTGATCCCTTCATGCCTCAGAACGTGGCTTGCCAACCGATCCCTTCTTCTAGTCAAGTTGTGCCACAAATTCCTCTTCTCCCCAATTCTATACACTAGTTACGTGATCTAACCATCTAATCTTCAGCATTCTTCTGTAGCACCACATTTCTAAAGCTTGTATTCTCTTTTTGTCTAAACTATTTATCGTACATATTTCACTTCCATACATGGCTACACGCCATACAAATACTTTCAGAAAAGACTTTCTGACAAATCTATACTTAGTGAAACAAATTTCTCTTCTTCAGAAACACTTTCCTTGCCATTGCCAGTCTAGATTTTATATCGTCTCTACTTCGACAATCATCAGTTATTCTGCTCCCCAAACAGCAAAACTCATCTACAACTTTAAGTGTCTCATTTGCTAATCTAATACCATCAGCATCGCATGATTTAATTCGTTTGCATTCCATTATCCTCCTTTTGCTTTTGTTGATGTTCATCATATATCCTCCTTTCAAGATGCTGTCCATTCCGGTCAGATGCTCTTTCAGGTCCTTTGCTGTCTCAGAATTACAATGTCGTTGGCAAAACCTCAAAGTTTTTATCTCTTCTTCGTGGATTTTAATTCCTACTCCAAATTTTTCTTTTGTTTCCTTGACTGCTTGCTTAATATACAGATTGAATAACATCGGGGATAGGCTACAACCTTGTCTCACTCCCTTTCCAACCACTGCTTCCCTTTCCTGCCCCTCGATTCTTATAATGGCCATCTGGCTTCTCTACAAATTGTAAATAGCCTTTCTTTCACTGTATTTTACCCCTGCCACATTCAGAATTTGAAAGAGAGTATTCCAGTTCGTGTCTATCTTGCCGACAATAATGCTTTCATTACGCTGTTCATAGTATCTTATCCGCGTTCCTGATTTTCTAATGTTTTTTTTATTTGTACAATATTAAACCTACTCCCGCATTCCCATATTTGATTTTGTATTTAAAACCCTCCCTTAAATATTCGAATAATTTCTTTACTTTTATCAAACATTTCTTCGACCCCTTCAAAAGCTTCCTCTAAGTCTACAAATGCTAGAAACGTAGGTTTGCCTTTCCTTAACCTATCTTCTAAGATAATCCGCAGGGTCAGTATTGCCTCGCGTTTTCCAACATATCTACGGAATCATGATTTATCTTCCCCGAGGTCGGGTTCTACCAGTTTTTCCATTCGAGTCAGTATTTTGCAACGGTTAGTTATTAAACTGATAGTCCGGTAATTCTCACATCTGTCAATACCTGCTTTTTTTGGGAATGAAATTATTATATACTTCTTGAAGACTGAGTATATTTAGCCTATCCCATACATCTTGCACACCAGATGGAAGAGTTTTATCATGGCTGGTTCTTCCAAGGCTATCAGTAGTTCTAATGGAATGTTGTCTATTCCCGGGGCCTTGTTTGACTTAGGTCTTTCAGTGCTCTGTCAAATTTTTCAAGCAATACCATATCTCCCATTTCATCTTCATCTACATCCTCTTCCACTTCCATAACATTGCCATAAAGTACATCGCCTCTATTTACTCCTTCCACCTTTCTGCTTCCCCTTCTTTGCTTAGGACTGGTTTTCCATATGAGCTCTTGATATCCATATAGATGGTTCGCTTTTCATCAAAGGTCTCTTTAATTTTCCTGTAGGTAGTATCTATTTTATTCCTCGTGATATATGCTTCTACATCCTTAAATTTGTCCTCTACCCATCCCTGCTTTGCCATTCTGCACTTCCTGTCGGTTTCATTTTTAAGACGTTTTTATTCCTTTTCGCCTGCTTCGTTTACTGCATTTTTATATTTTCTCCTGTCACCAGTTAAATTCAATATCTCTTCTGTTGCCCAAGGATATCTACTAACTCTCGTCTTTTTACCTACTTGATTCTCTGCTGCCTTCACTATTTAATCTCTCAAAGTTACCTATTCTTCTTCTCTTATATCACTTTTCCCTGTTCTTGACAGTCGTTCTCTAATGCTCTCGCTGAAACGCACTACAACCTCTGGTTCTTCCAGTTTGTCCATTTCACGTCTCCTTTAATTCCTTATCTTTATGCAATTTCTTCAGTTTTAATCTACAGTTCGTAACCAATAAATTGTGGTCACAGTCCACATCTGCCCCTGGAAATGTCCTACAATTTCAAACCTGATTCCTAGATCTCTGTCTTACCATTATATAATCTATCTGAAAACTTCCATTGTCTCCAGGACTTTTGCACGTATACAACCCTCTTTCGTGATTCTTAAACTAAGTATTAGCTATGATTAAGTTATGCTCCGTGCAAAATCCTACCAGGCAGCTTCCTCTTTCATTCTTTACCCCCAGTCCATAATCATCTGCTACTTCTCCTTCTCTTCCTACTATCGCATTCCATTCCCCCATGACTATTAAATTTGGACCTCCCTTAACTATTCGAATAATTTCTTTAATTTGATCATACATTTCTTCGAACCCTTCATCATCTGCGAAGCTAGTTGGCATATAAACTTGTACTATTGTGGCAGGCGTGTGCTTCGTGTCTATATTGGCTACAATAATGCTTTCATTACGCTGTTCATAGTATCTTATCCGCGTTCCTGTGTTTTTTTTTTTAAATATTAAACCTACTTCTGCATTCCCATATTTGATTTTGTGTTTATAACCCTGTAGTCACCTGACCATAATTATTGTTCCTCCTGCCACCGAACTTCACTAATTTCCGTTACATCTAATTTTAACCTATCCGTTTCCCTTTCTAAATTTTCTAACCTACCTGCCCGATTAACGGATCTGACATTCCATTCTCCGATCCGTAGAAGGCAATTTTGTTTCTCCTGATAACGACGTCCTCCTGAGTAGCCCCGCCCGGAGATCCGAATGGGGGTATATTTTACTCCGGAATATTTTGGCTAAGAGGGCGAAATCAAAATTCAACCATACATTACATTAGCATGCCATAGGGAAAAACTAGGGCTGTAGTTTCTCCATGCTCTCAGCCGTTCGCAGTACCAGCACAGCAAGGTCGCTTTGGTGGATAAGATGAGTCAATCATCCAGACTGCTGCCCCTGCAACTACTGAAAGCCGCTCGTGGTAGCCGCGTGGTCTGAAGCGCTTTGTCACGGTTCGCGCGGCTATCCCCGTCGGAGGTTCGAGTCGTCCCTCGGGCATAGGTGTGTGTGTTTCCTCCCCACCAATGGCAATGTCCATGGTCCAGTGGGGGTGGGGGGATTTCTTTCTACTATGACTCACGAAGTGCATAAATCCACACGACGCGTCATTTGCTGATTGTTAGATACGGAAACTCGCGTCGGATGAATTCGTTAGACACTGGGAAAGACGTTCCTATTTTCTAAACTATGGTCTCCACATGTCGAAGGTGCATTACTTATTCTTTCTTTGGGTGATAAATCAGAGGTTTTTAGGCTGATAATACAAGTTCAGGAATAACTCTAATTGGAAAAGACATGAAAAAAAAAATATTGTAGGAATCGTAACGTACTGAAATGGTTATATCACTCTTCTTGCGCAAAATCTCGAAAATTCTTCGCATGAATGGCAGCGCTTCTCGGAAATGAAAGATACTGGCACACTTGTAAAAATGAATTAAAGAAAGAACATTGAACAATTATCTATTGTAGCATGTATGTTACACATTTATTCTGATGTAATCACATTTAATTTTTGTGTTAAGATTTACGAGAATTTTACATTATGGGAATATATATACTGAATCCAGATTTGTGGAAGAGTGAGACTGTTGTGCTTCATTACTAACGTCTTTCAGTAACATCTAACATTTAAGTAAAGTATGCTCACATTACATGGCCAAAATATTACCCAGCAACGAAAACGAAAGAATGACACATTTGAACGTTGTGGGCATTCACTTAAAAAAAGACGGAACGTTTGCAGGCAACTGATCACTACGTACGACGTTTTGGAACTAATATGCAAAAGATAATTAGACGCCACTGTTTTCTGTGAACGTCACTTCGAATATAGCCCAGAGATGTTATTCATCGAGATTCTTTTTTAGACTGATGGGTTAATTAGTAAGTAACTCAATACTGAAATTTATGTTATATCATATTTTAGTATCTTTCTTAAAATACATGTAATCTAAAATTGGAAAATTATGTTTTAATTTCCGTCAACGATGGGATCCTTAGATACAGAGCGCAAATCTGATGGATGAAGAGGAAATTAGATTTCTCCTTTACAAAGTAACCATCTACGTAATAGATTTGGGTAAACTAACTGAAATCTAAATATCAATGGACAGACTGAGATCTGAATGCCGCTGCTCCTGAATAACGACAATCATAGCGCCACCACTCTGGGTAGCGAGAATTCGAAATTATTAAGTCGCGTGTCTAATTATGCAGCTATTGAAACTCTCGCGTTGTGATGCACCTGTTATCCGTACCGCATCGGAACTGTCTCAGCGAGACACCCGGATCATGTGCTCTCTTCTGACAGTGTGGTACGCTGGTTGCTTAATGGTCATGTGTAACTCGTAATGGATATGTGTAACTTACTTTTTGAGGTCCCTAGGTAGACTCAGATATCGGCCAACGTAGGATACATTTGTGATCATTTCTGAAAAGAAAAATGAATAGTGGGTCAATCAATCTTCTCATTACACAGATGTTTTTGAGTTCTCAGTCTTTCGATTTGTGTGATTCTGTCTGTGTTTTCCCTACCCTGCGTTCTACGTGACTGCTGCAATGTGACTGCTCCTTCTAGCACCAACTAGACAATTTCTGGCTGCTTCTCAGATGTCGCTCCCCCAGTCCCATCACCTGGTAAGTATCTTCCATTGATTTATTTCCACATCATTTTTATTTAGTGCTTCTTAATTTTTACCTTATCTGTCTAACTAATGTTGACATTCTTCGAAAGCACCGTGTTTCAAATGCCGCGAGATTCTTCTTCTCCTGGTTATCGATGGTCTTCGTTTCACTTGCAAACAATACTGAACTCCTTACTATTTTGTATTGAACAAAGTTTTATTCTTTACCTCCGGTTTCGTCTATTTTTCTTAAAAGAAATCACTGGCCCGCACTTCTTGATTTTTGTTTGAATTAGAACCATTACTTGATTATTATCACCTTAAAATAGATCATCTTTTGAACTGAAAGTTGCCATGGAGTGCCCAAAGTCTTAAAATCAAACGGGATGCTCGTCAACATAGTATCTTCTTATTTTGCTTTGTCCATTCTTTCTGACATCCTGTGTAGTGTTAAAGCCTAGACAGAATATTTTTTTCGCTTCTTCCATTACAGCGTCGCTTCCGGTTTCTATGTGACGTTCTACTTTCATTACCTCTCCAATTCCTTCGTCTTCTGATATTTTAAAGTTTTCCTAAAATTGTAGAGGAAAGTTACGTGTAATTACTTAGAAAGGAATTTGTGATCCCTATGTCTATAATAATTTTCTTGTGTATCATTACGTTATATTAACTGGTAAGTGTACTAATCTCACTTCTAAGTCATACTTAAACATTGCAAAAAGACTATTTCATCTGTGAATGTACTCTGTTCTCCTTACAGCTTTATTGGTCTTCCAAAAGTTTGTTCCACTTCCTTCACTGGTTCTTGTATGCGCAAGCTGAACTAGCCTTTCAGGGCTTTCCTGTTTTGTTACTCTCACCTGAGTTCCGTAGAGATTCATGATTATTCGTATGTCACTGTGCTTTAGCCAAATCTTCTAAAAATGGCAAATATCTTATTACAACTTAATTTGTTGAAAGCTTTCTCTATGTCCACAAACGGCAGGAAGGTATGCTGATTTTCCTTCTGTTTGCATTTTATCACAAAGCACGTCTGATTAAAATGATCTTCATGCAGTACGTCTTTAGTTTCCAACTGATGCAGCTGTGAATTCTTGTTGAAACATTGCATATTGTATTACTAAACGGACAATTTTTTGCCTTGTTCCATTAGACTTTAGTATTTCGGTAGGACCTAGATTTGGATTATGAGCGCATCTTCCAATAACCAGCTGTCCGTCCTCGGTAGCTGAGTGGTCAGCGTGACCGATGTCGATCCTAAAGGCCCGGGTTCGATTCCCAGCTGGGTTGGAGATTTTCTCCGCTCAAGAACTGGGTGTTATGTTGTCCTGATCATCATAATTTCATCCCCCAAGTCGCCGAAGTGGCGCAAATCGAAAGACTTGCACCCGGCGAACGGTCTACCCGGAGGGAGGCCCTAGTCAACACAACATTTTAGTTCACAACTGATTCCAAAGATTCCAACCAGCCAGCAAACGCAAACACAAGTCAAATTCTTAATCTGTCCATTCTTTACTAAATTAAATGTTATCTCTGTTGAATATTTTGACGTAATTCCATTGGTTATCGGACAATCATATGGCATTCATTAGGATAGCATTCACAATAGTCATAAAAAAAGTCTGTAGGCTATCGTTGTGCACAGCAGTGAGTATTTGTGAATGAAAGTACCAAGGTTCTTGTCCAAAGTAAGGGTTATAAAATTGTCTGAAAGGTATGAATAAGTGAACTGAGTTTGTTCATTCAATTGTATGTGTGGGGATATCTTTCATGTCGTGAGCTTTTCACCGTTTCTATCTATGTGTAGGACTTTGATACCTATCCATAACTTTGGTTTGGATTTAAGCAAGGTTCTTGTAATGAATTAGTGAATCTGTGTTCCTTAATCTCCAGCTTCTATGGTGATCACTGACCTCCCAGTCTGTTAAACGTATGTGACACTCTTGGTAAAATATCTCATAAAATCCACTTTATTTAGATGGCTCGTTTACTCTTTGAACTGAACAGACGTCTACCTAATGTCTGCAGGACATAGAGAAACCAATAGAAATCTTTTGACTTTAAAATGTTGCATATCTTATTATAAATTTTGCCTATAAAAGATGGGCTTATATGTTTGATGTCTCATACTAATTGTCCGATAGTTTTCATGTTTATTCGCACGTGCCTGGTTTGGTGGTGTGAGGATAATAGTTTTCAAGAAATATAATCATAAGACTCTGTGCAACCTCTGTACTTAAGACTCTCTGGAAATCGACGTGATATGTATTTTTTCTTGAAAAATGACGAAAAAAGTACGTAGATCGCTTAACAGAAAAAGAACCTCTACACTGAAAGACGCTGAAAGTAAACAAAAAAGTTTAAAGCTGTGCTCGAGAGGCTTACTTAAATATGTTTTTAGTATGTGACGATAATTTAGAATTTTTTTCCCCAGGTAATGGTCATTGACCGAAATTATTCATGGTGGTTAAATTAATATCTAAAATAGCAACTTGAGGTGGCAATTCGTTAATAATGAAATTCTGTGTTTGGTTTTGTGAATTGATAATGTGGTAAGACATTTCGACATTATGCGGGATATTATCGTTGTTACATCTGGATGGAAAGAGCGTGCTTCTGTGAAGCCCAAACAGCGTGATAATTGACGTCTGTGGGTAGTTGCTGACAAGTTCGGTAGAGTATTCAGGCCCTTCTCGCTATCCCACTGTGTGGAATACGAGTTCCTCCTGTGCCGTATCAGTAATTACGAGCGTGTTCCGCCGGACTGTCAAGCACAGCGAGTAATCTCGACGCAGGGTTATACGCAGCGGGGTTATCTACATTCTGGAACGATTGCCGTTATGAGCCTTATCCGCGGTTCATTTCCGGGGTCCAAGAGCAGTGCTGTGTCGCTGTAGCATAGTTCTACTCTCCTTACTAATTATACAAGTCATCTCCATTCTTCCTCAGAACTGTGTCTTCTGCAATGAGGGGCTTCCCAGTAATCCCGCCATAACGACTTAAGAAGTAGAAAGCATTCACAGTAATTCTGGTTTTGAAATAATTTGTAGTATTCTAAAATGAACTACAACTTCAGGTACCAATATTTGATATACAGTCATATATGGACATCATAACCCGGGAAGAGCGGGGATCAAAGCCCCGTCCAACCTCGATGATTCAGGATTTCCCTGGTTTACCTAAATCACCTGCAAAGAAGACTTTCTAAACAAATTAAGGCATCCTCTGTTCTTCTTTGTCACCTGGTGAGCAGCTGCTACGTCCCAGAGGACCTCGTGGTTGATGGGACATTTTATTTTAGTTAGAATGCAGAGACTGAAGTACTTCATTTCCAATGTTCACAAATCGGAAAACTTTATCCTGTTTATCGACACTTCTCAGTCAAGTAGCTCCTCAGTGTGCCTCACAAGGGCTTAGTGCTCCTTTCTTGGCAACAGCGCTCGGCAGACCGTATGGTCACCCATTGAAGTGCTAGAACTGTCTGACAGCGCTTAACCTCGATTATCTCACGAGAACCAGTGTTACCACTGCAGCAACGCGTTGGCTCAGCTCATGGTATCCAGGATACTTTCATCCATTTGACCTAAGGAAAAGTTTTATAGGTAATGTACTTACTTTCAGTAGCTCTTCGCCAGTTTTGTTTATCATTGTCTCCCACGTTACCACAAGGCCAATAGTCTACATATTTTCGGCGAGTGCATTGTATGCGTCTGCCTTTTCCCACGATCGCTGCATTATGTACTTTAAACTTTCTTCAAGCATCGAAGCCTCCAGTAAAGTTGTATAAATTTTATAATAAATAGTAGGGAAAACCAGTATCAAGCATATTGCGAAACTAAACAATACTTACCCCTGAAACACTTCCGGCACCAAAATTTCGATCCTTCATGACTCATATATACCTACGTTGGAATTCGATTACTCGGTAAATAGTACAATTCTCAAGGCTGTCAATTCAACTAAGTACCTGGGTGTTAAAATTACGAACAACTTCAGTTGGAATGACCACATAGATAATATTGTGGGGAAGGCGAGCCAAAGGTTACGTTTCATTGGCAGGACACTTAGAAGATGCGACAAATCCACTAAAGAGACAGCTTACACTACACTCGTTCATCCTCTGTTAGAATATTGCTGCTCGGTGTGGGATCCTTACCAGGTGGGATTGACGGAGGACATCGAAAGGGTGCAAAAAAGGGCAGCTCGTTTTGTATTATCACGTAATAGGGGAGAGAGTGTGGCAGATATGATACGCGAATTGGGATGGAAGTCATTACAGCAAAGACGTTTTTCGTCGCGGCGAGATCTTATTACGAAATTTCAGTCACCAACTTTCTCTTCCGAATGCGAAAATATTTTGTTGAGCCCAACCTATATAGGTAGGAATAATCATCAATATAAAATAAGAGAAATCAGAGCTCGAACAGAAAGGTTTAGGTGTTCTGTTTTCCCGCGCGCTGTTAGGGAGTGCAATAGTAGAGAGATAGTATGATTGTGGTTCGATGAACCCTCTGCCAAGCACTTAAATGTGAATTGCAGAGTAGTCATGTAGATGTAGACGTTCACGATCACCACTTCCGAAGACAACCTTGGCACTCTACGTTCCGTCTCCGCACAATTCTTACGTTACGCTTCTCTTCGGCCCACACTCAACAGTTTGTCAGTGCACTCGTGAACTGCGCAAGCAAATCAGCATGCACACAGGAGTTCGTGGTGAAGTAGCTGCTCCCGTCCCGTAAACTGACATACGGCCAGGGGAGTCGTGTGCTGACCACATGCCTCTCCATATCCGCATCCGTTGACACTTGTGGCCTGTGGATGTTACGGCGGCCAGTCGGTACCGTTGGGTCTTCCAAGGCCTGTTAGGACGGAGAGTTATTTCGAGTTGTATGTCAAGGTTCGCTCTATGAAGAGTTTATGTCTGCATGATATTAGTTTCGAGTGGTGCTGTGAATTTTTTAACACCAGTTGTGCGACATTGCCAATTTCAAACTGTTTTGTGATCTTCAGAAATAATAAGTAAATTGTTTGCAGTTCATTCCTGCAAACTGGTTAAATAAACAATATTTATCAGTGCCTCTTCTCCTGCGAATAGTTTAATCAGTACTCCGATGCCCTAAATTATTTAATACGATGTGACTGACTGTATATTACTCCACTGTCGTGAGATCTTCCCCGTCTAACATTTCAATGTTAGAGCGAGATTTCCCACAATATTTTTGTTGAAAGGCATGGGACGTCCTCTGGTGGTTGCATTTGTAATTGTTTGAATGAATAAATGAATAAAGAGGGTGAAATTATCTAAGTAAATTCCATATAGATCCTCGCAGTCCGGAACCTCAACACAAACTAACTGAGTTTCCCGCCATTTCCAGTGGTTGAGGTTGGGATGGGTAGGGTGAGAGGCGAAAAGGATGGGCAAGGGATGGTGGCGGAAGAGACCTATGTGCCAACTGGGGAAAAACCATGATGTGGGGCTGGGATTAATTAATTGATCAACTAATTAATTTGCATAATTAATTTGATATCAATTTGATGTCAACAGAGTGCCAGAAATGCCTTTACACTACTACTTCTGTTTCAGTGCCAGAATGCTCACCAAGTGACTGAACAGTAATTTCGATCCGCTTTCTGACTTTACATAAAAGGAAAACTTACGACTTTTAGTCTGATCTGTTCCGAAAATTTTAATTTAGAATCCATTGAAAATTTGTCGTTTTACTCAACAAATGGTTATTTCAGCTTCGCTTAGCTTTTGTTTATCAGCTAAGAGTTCGACTGCGCTTTAATCCGTGTAGTTCTCTTTGCTTTTGTAGTAACATTCTATGACGTTTACTGAAGTACCTACATCTTTCCATACCTTACAAACTTGACTGACACATATTGGTCTAAGGTGTGTCGCAAAATTTTACCCATTTCTGCTCCATATCTTCGTCCTCAAAAGTGAATAAATACACTCATACCCCTTGCAATTTATTTTCTCTCACTTTATGTATGCAGAACTATTTTCTAACATTCTTTTAACATTTCTTGGAAGACATATAATGATGATTTGAATAAGTTTGGTCTGTTAGTTATTAGAAGTGAAACATTAGTCAGATCAGTCGGTTATTTAACTATCTTTTGGAAATTATTTTCGGGTAAGATTCCAGTCTGAATCGCATAAATGTGGTAAACTGTAGTATGGCTGGGAAACTGAAGTCCCCCCATTTTACGTAGCATGACCAGAAAACTACCTCTACCTATGTTTCACCGTATGATTCCGTTTTAAACTCACTAGATATTATAGAGTTCTTTACAGACTTTACTACTTTGCTGCCCAAATTGCTGTTTCCTTTTTATGGTGACGTGTTTCTCAGTTGGAGAACTGTACTGTGTGGGTGGCTACGGAGACGTTTTCTAGCCCAGTGCTATATATGGATTGTGCTCAACTATTACGGAAGTAAAGGGAATGCCAATAGCCAAATCCATTGCCAGCAGAGTAATAGCACCAAGGAGATGCCGAGCTCTGTGTCCCTACCCCGTGGACAGACCATCAGTAACTTCGTCTTTGTTTATGCCATAAGACACACCAGACAGATTTTGTTTTAACCTACCACACTGACGGACATTCTGATCAACGGTAATGGTTGAACGGCACATCTCATCCATTTGCAGTCCAAATTGTAATGATAAATACTTTTGACAGCGGAAGTATCAGTCTCAGTTAACGGCATGTTTTAGAGAACCTAACTGCGAAAGGAGACCACTCAAAAGCTCTACACCAAGAAAATTAGCAATTGGTGGTCCAGAGAGAGAGTCTGCATCACTCGGATCATGGCCGAAACTGAGAGGAAGATAAAGTAAATGTTTCATACCTATTCAACCCTTTCTTGCCCCTTAATTAAGAAGTGTATGCCTCTGAAACATTTCAGTTTCGCGTAATATTCCTAGAAAACAGATAATGCTCAATTATTGAAAGTAAAAACTAAATTCTTATGAGTTTAGTTTTCAATGCCAGCACACTAAACTGAGAAAACAGCCGCAGCTACTGAATACGGAGTTCTCAGAGGATTTGAGCAACGTGACGTGGGGTGTTTTCTTGCTGGAATATAGCACCACGACAGTACTGTTACTAGCTACCTGCAAAAGTGGGTCTGGACTCACTCTATATACCGTTGAGCGGTCGGAGATCCTTAGGAAGTACCACAAATGACACTCATTATAACCCAAAGTATAGAACTGGGTATACAGCTCGAATGAAAACAGTATGCTTCTAGGTATTATATAATTTTTGGATCGAGAGCTTTGCTAAATGCGCCCTGATGGCAAGTAGATGCTATTGAGGTATTCCTTATATTCAGAGTGTAATGCATTATACATTGATTGATCACAGTAATCTCCTCTTGTTTGACTGGCCTTCCTGTGCATGCGTTCTTTCAACCCAGATCCGTAAGGTGGTAGAGGCTCACACACTTTACCTTTAAAAACGGGAAACCTTACTAAAATAAGCGTCCACTCCCAAAGATCATGGAGGGATGTCGTGTTATGGGGTAGTCCTCTGAAGTTTTATCTGAAGGGTCTACGTGTTCTTAGGATTTGAGTTGACATGCTGGTGTCAGCGTTCGTACTTCTTAAAACGTATAGTTGTGACGACATCGGTACATGCCGATCTGGAAAAGTGAATACCTGTGTTTTTCGATATTTGTATCCGATAAGTATTTTGTTAGGGATGAAGCTTTAGCCTCGCACCCACACAATGTTAATGTTATTTGTCACATCCGGTATAAGCTACTTGTTAAGAGAGAACCATATGAAAACTCTCCGGAGCTAAATGTGGTTGATGTCTATCTGAGCTCAGATTCTTACGTTTGACAGACAACAACTAAATGAGACAGTATGTTTCGGAAGGCATATACAGTACGTATTCGTGATCCCTAGGCGAGGTATTATGAGTATTCTTCTATATCCGTCTGCGTCCGAATGGCGTACGTAATGGCTGAAAGCTAATGCAGTAGCTTCGGCAATGTCGTGTTGGTAATTCTGTTAATAACACAGACACTTCGCATATACGAGAGGTTGATGTATTAAGAAAGATTGTGCAAAAATTATTATTGATCAGGTAATCACAACTCTAATTAATGTAAATCTTAGCTTTACAAGGCTTACTGTCGATAATACAGCACCTGAAACACTTTGATAGGGCCCTTTATAGAAACATACAACTTCGTTTATTATTAAGTATCTTAGCTTGTCATCCAAGTCAGGGATTCCCAAGCTTTTAACTGTGTAGGCCATCTATTACGTAAAAAGACCTTAGAGAACAAGTAACTAAACATACAAGTAAAAAATAAAACACTAATATATATATATATATATATATATATATATATATATATATATATACTCCTGGAAATGGAAAAAAGAACACATTGACACCGGTGTGTCAGACCCACCATACTTGCTCCGGACACTGCGAGAGGGCTGTACAAGCAATGATCGCACGCACGGCACAGCGGACACACCAGGAACCGCGGGGTTGGCCTTCGAATGGCGCTAGCTGCGCAGCATTTGTGCCGTCAGTGTCAGCCAGTTTGCCGTGGCATACGGAGCTCCATCGCAGTCTTTAACACTGGTAGCATGCCGCGACAGCGTGGACGTGAACCGTATGAGCAGTTGACGGACTTTGAGCGAGGGCGTATAGTGGGCATGCGGGAGGCCGGGTGGACGTACCGCCGAATTGCTCAACACGTGGGGCGTGAGGTCTCCACAGTACATCGATGTTGTCGCCAGTGGTCGGCGGAAGGTGCACGTGCCCGTCGACCTGGGACCGGACCGCAGCGACGCACGGATGCACGCCAAGACCGTAGGATCATACGCAGTGCCGTAGGGGACCGCACCGCCACTTCCCAGCAAATTAGGGACACTGTTGCTCCTGGGGTATCGGCGAGGACCATTCGCAACCGTCTCCATGAAGCTGGGCTACGGTCCCGCACACCGTTGGCCGTCTTCCACTCACGCCCCAACATCGTGCAGCCCGCCTCCAGTGGTGTCGCGACAGGCGTGAATGGAGGGACGAATGGAGACGTGTCGTCTTCAGCAATGAGAGTCGCTTCTGCCTTGGTGCCAATGGTGGTCGTATGCGTGTTTGGCGCCGTGCAGGTGAGCGCCACAATCAGGACTGCATACGACCGAGGCACACAGGGCCAACACCCGGCATCATGGTGTGGGGAGCGATCTCCTACACTGGCCGTACACCTCTGGTGATCGTCGAGGGGACACTGAATAGTGCACGGTACATCCAAACCGTCATCGAACCCATCGTTCTACCATTCCTAGACCGGCAAGGGAACTTGCTGTTCCAACAGGACAATGCACGTCCGCATGTATCCCGTGCCACCCAACGTGCTCTAGAAGGTGTAAGTCAACTACCCTGGCCAGCAAGATCTCCGGATCTGTCCCCCACTGAGCATGTTTGGGACTGGATGAAGCGTCGTCTCACGCGGTCTGCACGTCCAGCACGAACGCTGGTCCAACTGAGGCGCCAGGTGGAAATGGCATGGCAAGCCGTTCCACAGGACTACATCCAGCATCTTTACGATCGTCTCCATGGGAGAATAGCAGCCTGCATTGCTGCGAAAGGTGGATATACACTGTACTAGTGCCGACATTGTGCATGCTCTGTTGCCTGTGTCTATGTGCCTGTGGTTCTGTCAGTGTGATCATGTGATGTATCTGACCCCAGGAATGTGTCAATAAAGTTTCCCCTTCCTGGGACAATGAATTCACGGTGTTCTTATTTCAATTTCCAGGAGTATATATATATATATATATATATATATATATATATATATATATATATATGTACTTGTATATTTAGTTACTGTATACATTGTCAGTAGGCCAAATTACTAAAGGATCTGTGGAAATATTTTTATTGTATACACAAATGTATGCCAAAGCACAAGACTGCAAAGTCCGTGCTAAAATAGCTCAATTTGATGTTTGAAATTGTTTGTCCCCCTTGAGAGATTCAGTATCTGGCATAAAACTATTAATTTTAGCCTCAAAGCGGTGTCTACATTCCGCACATTCCTGTATTTATTTATTAGAACAAGTAAAGTGGAAAAATTTCGTTCACACAGATAGATTGTCGAAAAGATCATCAAGTGTCTCAGCACAATTTTGGCAGTTGGTGGGTGCTCTCACTGAACACTTATCATCCAGGACGAGACCAATATTGTTGTTTCAATAAACAATTTTAGAGTCTGGTCTCGTGATACTTCAGTTAAAGAGTCTTCTTCAATCGATGACATTTCCTATTTCCTTAAGTAATCTTCTTAAAAGGGATTTCTGATCCATTGGATTTTGCCCTCATTCTTTGGGAAGTAGTTCATAAAAGGAACATGAATAGGCTTATTTACTTCTCTAGTAAATCTAGTTAGTTTATTTCTCCTTCATATGAATGAAGAATAAAAAGTATAATCATAGATTAAGATAAGTAACTGAAGGACTGAGCGCCTAGAACCTCAAGACCACCGCGGCCGGCCATTAATAGTGATTACCCAGTGGTTCCTGACATTTTTAAGGAAATTAACAGAGCAAAGAGCACTTGCAAATCACTACAACCTCAGTCATTGAAGTCATCTGTACAGTTTCCATTTTGTCTTTGCAGTTTCTAATTCTCATTAAATCGGCGTGCAAACAGAATATGCCGGCGTTAATGCTTCCTGTGTTGCAGTTTTGTGTAATACTGTCAAAGGCAATGAACGAAGCACAGGGGTGTCGAGTATCAGCTATAAGAGTGCATATGTAATATACGGACTGACTTTTCAGTGTATCCAGAAATTTTACCTGTGAAAACTGCAGACAATATTCAGTAAAAATTTTTTCATTTATCTCTCTCTTCATTTACTTTGCAACGAACGAGTTATGAAAGTTATCGTATGTGAAGAAATGTCAGTATCTCAGTATTAGTTCTACCGACCGGCACAAATATAAATTATATTAGCAGCCAAATACTTAGACAACTCAGTGAACACTAATTTAGCACTATCTCCACGGAAACTGAACGAGTGATGTAGTGTCTAACACCCTCATCCCGCATTCGAAGACACGGGTTCAATTCTTGGGTCATCCATCGAGGCATCGGTTTTCTGTGGTCACTCATACAAATTCCAGGACGGCTCTTTAAGAGGACCATGGTCGCTTCCGCCCCCTCCAGTGGTAAGAAATCTGAACAAAGTTCCACCTCTAATAATCATAACGGTGGGCAAGACGTACAACACCAATCTTTCTGCTTTCTTTCTTATTATGTTTGGATACTGAATGAGCAAATCCATGCAAGTCGTTTTTGAGAACAGCTGTCCCCGAGAAACTACCGATTCTAGAAATTACAACACGCTGTGGCATGTTATGCGTTCACGTCAGGAACAGCCAGCCACGACCACGCCCTAGCCCTATGGCACAGTCTGTAGGGATGTATACTTTCCGCCACCTGGTGGCGCGCGATACTGGAATTTTCCTCATTGAAGAAGATATACTGGCAGTTCATCGCAACAAAATTTTTGTGTAAAAGTGTGAAATAAAGTGAAAAAGCGGGTGCAGGTTTCGATGTGACAGAACGGACCATTTACTTGTGAGTAACACAGCGACAGGGCATTTCAAATATTGTTTCATTCATCTTGAAGACTAGCGAGTGAAAGCCATGAAGCTCTCGATATTTTTTAACATGTCTTCGACTTTCGAAAAGCGTTGGCGGCCCAGTGCCACAATACCCGCGGCCCTAAGGTGGGCTGCGGTTCATGTGTTGGAACTGCTGCTCTAAGTGCTAGGAAGTATGATTGTTAAGCGCAAGACGCTAGTTCGATTCTCAGTACTCCCAGGGATTCCTCTTTGGTTGGAGTACTCGAGAGGGGTGCAGCGAACCTCGTGATGCCAACTAATTTGGGACATGACCAAGTAATAGCGTCTCCAGCTCGCGAAAACTGAATACGACCTGCAGAAAACAATGTGTTCACGCCGTGTCCCTTGGTATCGCATCCAGTGACAGAGTTGGCAGAGGATGATATCGCGATCGGTTGGTACGGAAGGGACTGCCAGGGCCTGTAGTCGGAGTCTACGTTTACATGATGTGTCATTCGTTTGATTCGAAAGGCACCTCTCTTTACTTCATTTAAGTGTGGAGTCTTGTGAAACTTGGTTTGCACGATCCTTTTCTTGAAATTATTACACAGCCTCATCACAGCATTGAAGGATGATTTTGTGTGCATGGCCTTTTGGCGGTAATATGAACTACATAACCGCCTTCCAAGAGTTCAGCAACAGTTCGCCAACAGTTCACAACTTATTATGTAATTGCGAAAGATCTGATGAAACTCAAGGCCAAATTTTACAACATGAATATTACATCTGAATCTAAAGAGCTAACATGTAGTTTCACCAGAAAAGCTTGATCATAAACTGCCATTACAGTCTCATTGACATGAAATCTGTGTTAAAATTAATTGCCCCTTCCCTAAAACACATTAATGTGATGAATTCCGAGGGTGGGTACTCCCTTCTGAAGTCCTATTTTGTATTCGTATCCAGGAACTATTCCACCACTGTCGACTAGCATAAATCGTTTTGTTTTGTTTGTTTGTTTGTTTGTTTGTTTGTGTGTGTGTGTGTGTGTGTGTGTGTGTGTGTGTGTGTGTGTGTGTGCTGCTCATCATTTAGAGTCAGGGCTAGGAATTCTTCCGGTATCACTACTACAACAGCAACATGTAATACTACACCAACCTTGCCTTTTGGTGTTTCTATTACTTTCAACAGGTCGTAAAACGAGTATAAATGCCGTTTTTTATTGCCATAGTGCCGAAATTCGGCAGAAATACCGGTCGATTGGGTTCCATCATCTACAGACGGCTCAGATTCAGTTCTGACAGAACGGTATTATTGATGATCGCAGATATCCCTAAGTGAGGCACGGAAGCGGATATTAGAGACTGAATGAAAGCGCAAAAGGAGGCTCGACGCTTAAAGCTGCGCCACGCAGTGTTAGTGGGCAGTGGCTTGCCGAGTACATATGAAAGGAGCAGCCGGCAACGGTAGCGCCCGGGGCGGTGCCGGTCTCGTGACGCCATGGCGCAGCGGAAATTCCTCTCTTCCTTGACTCTCCTCCCAGGGCAAGAGCGCTTGCATCACAATTCCATAAGGTCCTCGAGGCGCTCCTACTTTACCTGCACAATGAGGACATCGTACTAAAGTGAGCACCTTTTCCATACTCTCCCAACTATCCTTGAGGCGACTATTACTACCGATATCTGGCCCCTCTAAAGGGCAAAGCCTATGACTCTCTTCTCATTCAGCGTCACTAATCTTTTCACCACCTTTCTATTTCCTAAATAAGAATGCAGGTTAGGCTTTTACACCCAATCGACTGTGCACCATAGATTATGATAGATAAAGGTTAGGGGAAGGAAACAGGCAGTTATGATTTTATAGAAATCATCTCAGAATTTGCCTTTCACGTTTGTAAGGGAAACAAGCATCCACATATAAGAAAGTGTACACTCTACAGTTCCCCAATCATCCCACAAGTGTCTTTCCATTTTACGTTGGATGACAACCACTCTTTGAATGACTATTTTATTAGAAGTCCATATCTCACTACCATGTCAAAGGGGAAATAAGTAGTGACTGGTAATTTTCTTCTGATGTGTCGTAAACTTACTTTTCAAAACTCTATTTAGCTTCCCAATAGCTCACCAGGAAATGGTTACTGTCTTGTTTATTTCCTTCCCTGTCGAATGAGTCATTGTCAACCACTAGTCACAATGCAAAATCTGAGCTGGTTCTATGATTTCATTGTTAGCTGAAGCTGTTTTTCTTTCTTTATGTTGGCTATACATTATTTTATTATTAACACAACTGATTTTCAATTGTTATCTAGCAGTTGATTTAGTGAATTTTTTCATTGATTTTGCACGCTCATCTTCACCTGAGACAGACAGTCTAGCACGTCAAACGAAAAAAAGAAGAAAATTGAGCTCAGACATGTTTCACCGCCACGAATTACTTCCTAGTTTTGCCAGTTAATGGATCTGAAAACTTCTTTTATTGCTCCTGAAGGTAACTTTGATGATCATTCCTCTTTCAGTTCTGAATTTTCCACTGTCTTGTGCAGGTCTTCATAGGGAAGACCTCTTACCAAACTGATAACCTCTATAAAACGTACGACATAAGAATGAGCCTCATCACCAACAATAAAATATAAAATAAAATTTAAAATAAATTGAAGATGGAGGGAAGGGAGAAAAGAGAGGAAAGGGAAGGAGTTCATGATGTCAGCTGCATGTCCGAAAGAACAAACACCATGCATTCATATAATATAAATAAACTAAAATCGACCACACTACACAAGCAGCTATGCAACAATGTCAAAAGTCAGGTGTGTACAAAATCTTTTGGAACTCATGTCCAAGCTTCTACATTGAACAAACTGGTAGATCTTGACAACAAGACTCAAAGAGCCCATATATACAGTCCGTCTTAATAAGAGGAACTAATTCAGCTTTATCACACATGTTGCTTAAAACAGCCATTATGTGAACACCTAGGTACTTCATCTTGCTAACAAAAGCATAAAACTTCATCCTCTTGGAGAGACTGAAGTCTTTATCAACACAACAACAGACTTCTTACTCAGTGCGTTGATAGAAGTGACGTTAAAACTTTTTCTACAGAACATCGAAGACATACTAGCTCAAAGTAGCTAATCAGCCAACCCCTAACCTCACCTACAAGCCCAACCTCTATTCTTCCCCTTACGTCTTAAGTATATTTATATCTATATTACCAGCCAATAATCAATGAAAGAATAATTCTCGTACTGCGTTTTTAAATAACTAAGCATCCATCTGTTAAAAAATATTACTATTATTAGGCGTTTGCCTATTATCATGTTAGCTGCTATAATCCGAATTTATATTTAAAATGGTTCAAATGGCTCTGAGCACTATGGGACTTAACTTTTTAGGTCATCAGTCCCCTAAAACGTAGAACTACTTAAACCTAACTAACCTAAGGACATCACACACACACCCATGCCCGAGGCAGGACTCGAACCTGCGACCGTAGCGGTCGCGCGGTTCCAGCCTGTAGCACCTAGAACCGCTCGGCCACCCTGGTCGGCAATTTATGTTTACCACACGACAATAATTCCAGGCCATGTTAGCATAACAACAGAAATAAGGCAGTAGTTCATTTCACAGTTTTGTTTAGTAAAGATGTACCTTCTCTGTAACTATTTAACACAAGTTTTCGGCATTCATGTTGACACCAGTTTAGATCAAAGTATTTGCCCACACATCGATTGAACTCTATGCGCAAAATACCAAATACTGACTGGAAGCGAAGTATGTCGTATATGTAGGTGAACATCTTTATTACAAGCATCAGTTGTACAGCACATGATGGATGTAGACAGATTTATCGTGACTCTTGGTTTATAATTGTGAAGTGAGTGGTCTGTGGTCAGCAGGCAATTAAAATGGAACCTGTTAGGGGGACAGCTATTACAAAACCTCCCATGGTATCGCAGTAAGGAACAGAGCTCATATTTCGATACAACTCGCCGTATAACCACTACTCATCACTGCCTTCTTGTTACACAGCCAGTACCCATAATTGCTCTTTAGAAATAAACATGTTACTTCCATGTGCCCAATCAGAGGATGAGTGACGTTAATGGAATAAACGAATATTTCCAAAAAAGTGGTGATTTCAGTTTTCTGTATTTTTAATATAAGACGCAATATGGGCATATATTTTTCACTGTACTAAAATTAATTGCGTCAGTGTCTTATTTCTCAACAATTTTTAATATAGATTTACTTAAAAGTGCGTGAAAGGCTTTTACGAAGTCTATTACTCCTAATCAAAAAGGTATTTAATTCTCCTTAGTCCGTTCTGGAACTTTACTTCATAATTTCGTCCTTTACATGCAAACAGTCCATTTACATCTCTTCACTCATTATGCTATGTTATTCTTATTACTGACTAAAAAGGTAGTTTTTTTCGCTGAGTGCCTGGTTATTGATAATATTCTTCTCGGGTATGCATCCGGATCATAACGTCTTCATGACACAATATTTCCGCGGTCCAACTGGCCGCCATCTTCTGAAGATGGCGGCCAGTTGGACCGCGGAAATATTGTGTCATGAAGACGTTATGATCCGGCTGCATACCCGAGAAGAATATTATCAATTATTACGCCGGGACAGCCTTCGTAGTCACTGCCTGGTTATTATTTAAGAGAATATCTTGTACATTGTGGAGATAAGGAGAATGGTCTTTCTCCGCCAACATCCTGTAAATAAGCCATTTTTATGGTTTTAGTTTTCAATCACCTAAAATCATTTCTATCGAATGACAGTCACCTTCACATTCAAAAACTAGGAACAATGGGAAGCATCAATTCATCGCTGTGACTTCGAATCTTGTCTGGCGCAGTACAGACATCGGATATTTTTATGTTAGACTCTGTACCAGAGTGCTCCTGTACGTTATTAACTATTACTATTAATTAGAAGAAATCAGAAATTCAGCTACTACGGAAATTTTGGTTCGTGTATTATTTTCACAGGTGTTGCGGAACAGTAGCCATACGTTACTGAAAACACTCATTTATGTGTGTGGTTGAGTACATTGCGGTGTTATGCCAATGATTATCGTTTATCGTCTGCTTCTCAAAAAATATTCATAGTCCAGTAGCCGTCTTAACACTTAATTTTCTTTAAAAGTACCAACAGTTGTTCAGTATAGTACTATTTAATCCTACGTATCTCCATGAAATTTTATTTTTGTTGTCACCGGTAATTTGAAAAACCTAAAATATACACCAAGGTGAACAAATAATATATTAACATACCAGAGTAATCAAACTTGCAGATTATAGAAAACAAGTGAAGGAGACTGATTTCGGGAAGCATTTTTATTTATCTACATTGCGTAGCGCTTTTTACAGCACCCTCCAATCGCATCACAAATATTCAGTTTATAAGCGTTTCGTAAATCCTTTGGGGTTTTATTATGTCCCACAAATGTTGCTCTTTTTACTATTATTAACATTAGTTAATACTTCTCATTAATACCTTCAACTGAACAATCTTCTTTATCCATTGTGTAATGCTCTACAACGTTTCATTACCAACGGAAAGAGCCTCTCATTCGTAATTTGCGCCATGAATTTTACATGTTATCTCATGTAGCTAAGGTTGTTTTTTGATCGTAACCAAATCATCTTACGGAACTCTTAAACAAAATTAACTTCGCCAGCTGCACGCGGAGACGGGGAATAAAATAAAAATGTAGAAAAAAAATCCTAACTCATCCTATTAGTAGTCTGATCTTCAAAACGTTAGCTGAAACTGCCATCTAAATTTCAGTTATGGTATCCGAAATATCACTACTTGGAAATTATGAAGAAGTTACAATGAAAACGAGTGCGAAAACTACTGAAGGCTCCAAATGTTCAACTCTATATACTTCGTAAATCAGTTAAGAATGATTTCGCTAAGAATGGAAAGTAATAAAAGTTACTGCATGCTACTGAACAT
This sequence comes from Schistocerca gregaria, assembly GCF_023897955.1. Lineage (NCBI taxonomy): Eukaryota > Metazoa > Arthropoda > Insecta > Orthoptera > Acrididae > Schistocerca > Schistocerca gregaria. The sequence continues at coordinate 353,886,743 of NC_064931.1, forward strand.
AAATTTCCTGTGTAATGTTTTTAAAAGACGTTTCAAAAGGCGTTCCAGAAATAGATCGTGTCACCCAGACTATAAATAGAGTTAATGGCACAACAACAAAAATGTATTGACTGTTTTAAGTAGTAAACATCTAAACACGAACACGTATTAAGTACGATATAGTCTTGTCCCTTAAAGTTTTTTTTTTTTTTTTTGTTTCTTCTATATTCACTAAGAATAATTCTGACACAGTGTTAACCTTTTCCAAGCTATGCTGTGTGATATTATTTCATTTCTCTAGCAAGAGTATAAGACTGATAACCGAACATCAAATAGACATTAATAAAAGATGAGGATTTTGTAGAAATTTCATGATGAACCAGTAGTCTACATATGGGGTTTTAAACTATCGACTTCTCCTTGAACTTGTACTATATCAGTATTATTTGATCATGTCACGGTACAGTCTGCCCTGTTTATATTTCAGATATGCAGATCAAACTGAAATATAATGTGTGATGGAAGGGAGCAGGTAAATACTCGACCATCCTATTACATGAAGAATGAAAAGTCCCATTGCCTGTCTCCGTTGTTTGCATCCTTTCCTTCGCTGTTCTCGCACTTTGTTCATTACCACAGCACACACATTCCAACTACAACGCGAGATGGTGGCAATACGGAGAGTTTTGTGCTGTTATTTGCGCTGTCACAGCTCCTGTTCAGGGTAAACAATGAAGCACGGTCCCTGGACTGTCGCAGAATAGCTGCTATTCATTTCTGACTAAATAACACGCTCCCAGTTTTGAAGCTTCACGTTTGCTGAACGTGACCCACTGCTGTTGACATGTATACAGGTCACTGTTTTTAATACATTTGCGACGAAAACACCAGTGAAACTACCGTTGAATAACATCGTGATAGTCGACGGGTAAATAACTGCCTGAAACTCGCTATAAAAAAAATACAGCAACCAGTTTTCACAGACATTGTAGTCTGGCGTTGTAAAAAATATGCTTCATTAGCAGATGCAATATCCTGCCAGGGAGTAAAAAAGTCTCTTATGTTTCATCGTAAACAGAAAGCAGTAAACAATAGATACAAACAATAATTGGTACACTACTTGAGTCACTTTGTTTTATTTTAGCACTACTGTGGCTGTCGATGGCCATGCTGTCATCGTCAGGTGGATTATGATGAATTTATATCATAGAATTTGTTTGACAGAAACGTGTGTTTTCTGTTTGTCAGTCAGTCCTACGGCAGGGAGCTTATGTGTCAGGTTCCATGGGTGGAAAAACATTATCGTTATTTACAACAGCCAAATGATATATACATTTTTCTGCATGTATGTCGAAGCTGTAGTTGCTGCATATCTGCGACCAGGATGCTGTCATAGCGAACTCCAGGGGTTTGACATTGCACACTTTTAGTGTCACAATATTTACATGGCTTAGTGTTCAAAGGTGTAGCTTTTACATAGGATCTGTTCATGTAGCAAGATTTGCTCCAAAGATAAGGAGATGTACTAATGTTATTGATTCTTAGTTCTACATATTAGTATATTGATATGAAAATAATTATTTTATCTTTTTTAAAAAGAAACACTGTGGAAAATATGTAGATATGCTTACCTTGCCACTAATTAATTTTACAAGGTTTTGAAACACCTCCTCCCATAAGACTAGAATCTTTGTGATAGCTATTATCTTCAAACTGTAAGGCTTCTAGATACTCTAACATTGAAAAGTGTGCAGTGACAAACAAGTAGACTCTGTTATGGATGCAGACAGCAAATATTCTTGGCCAGACAAGCATATAAGACTATACCTGATTTCCCTGCCTAATAGACGATCCAAGTGTATGCCACAAACAAACTCAACCACGTAAATGTACAATAATCCACCTACCGGTAATAGCATGACTATCGAAATGCGTTCTGGCACTTCCGTAAAAATAAAAGTGACTATATCACTGAACACATAATGTTTTGTATTTAATTACACGCAGCCCTTAGCAAGCAGTCCACTGTGGCCTACATATTTTTTAGCAACAAGCAAGTCAGGAAAACCTGGAAATGACCTGTTATATGATTATTACTTGAAGTCATAATTGGATACTTAATTGTAGAAAGGTGCAAAGTGCCAAATCCATGGACTGAAGTTATTGCAAACTGTCTGTAGTGCAGTGTTTTAATTATTTATTCCTCAAACTTTTTCATGTTACAAATGGGAGTACCTTATCGTGTATTAGTGGTCGTTTGATGACACAGTTGGAATTGTTTGATGCTGAAGGCAATTTAAACAGAAACATTTATGAAAGGTGCTAAGTACCATCAAATTATTCTAGGTGCTATGTTTTTAGTCACTCTCCACAGACGTGCATATAATGTTTTTTACGCTTATTCCTTTCCAGTTAAGGTATCATAGCCTTTAAAGCTGTCTTCTTTTCATCTGTAATTGAATGGGTTGAGGAAACAGATTCAAAGGTAGCAGATTGAATGTTTCTTGCATGTTTCACTTTTTTGAGCACATTCACCTCACGGATCCTTTCCATGTCGGTGTCAACATTCTGTTACTGCTACATGTGCTACAGTTGTTGAATCGTATGTGATGCTGACAGCTTTTGAAATGTTCAGCTTTTTTGTAAAGAGTATCTTGTCTAACAATCTTTGCTTCCTCGATCATTTTACATTTGTCGCTGGGCACCAATGCCTGCGGCACCCGAGCGGTTCTAGGCGCTACAGTCGGGAACCGCGCAACCGCTACGGTCGCAGGTTCGAGTTCTGCCTCGAGCATGGATGTGTGTGATGTCCTTAGGTTAGTTAGGTTTAAGTAGTTCTCTGTTCTAGGGGACTGATGACCTCAGAAGTTAAGTCTCATAGTGCTTAGAGCCATTTTGAACCTTCGTCACCGACTTCCTTCTCTCTACCAAGGCAAACTCAAAGTCACAGGGGAGGAAGCTGTGTCCACGAACAAGAAACCGTTGTTCTATTCGCGTAAACAACCCGTTTGCTACCAGAAAAAGAAAAAGAAATACCATCGTTCAGTTCTTGTTTTGTGCAGCACAGTTGTCATTCCAAACAATAAGGTTTTTCTTCTTTGTTATCCCGGTGTTTAACACTTTCAGAATGCACGAAACGATTTCCTTCCGTATCGTTGTCCAATGCCGACTTGTGCTCCATCACTAATGACTGTGTTCTGTACTAGGCTTCAAAACCTAGTCGTCTTTCCTTCGCTTTCTTATCGTTGTACTCTTTTCTGTTTAACTTATTGTCATGTCTCGCACCGTTAGACTTTCCTGGCGGCTATACCACACAATACTTGTTTCCGTTTTGTTGTGTGCCTCCTTAAAACTATCCCTCAATCACTGGGTTCTGAATTTCTTCCTGTTGTAAGATACAGTTGTTCTGACGCGGAGAGTGGTTTTAACAATGCAATCCTTCCCTAAGAAATAATCTATCGAATGTCGTGCACCCTTGGTTTTTTACAAAGTTTTTACTTACTCACCCAGTTATATGGTGACCTACTGACATTGCAATATATCTTTTTTTATATACGCCAATGATTGCCAGAGCCAAATGAAATGTTAAATATGGAAAAATTGTTTGATATTTGGATCTAAAGTTTGACACTTATCCATAATTATTATGATTTTGTGTTTGTCTTTTAATTTTTATATTTCGATTATTTTTCACTTAGGCTTTCAACCACCGCTCATAATTTTTTCACTTCTCAGGCTGAATTAGTTTTCATTTCTCTGGCTTCCCTGCCTCTGATTTTTCGATATAATTTTTTAATTTTATTTAATGCTTTCAGTGTGCAGCTGTCACGCTGTGTATATGATGAATCCATTACAGTGAGTAACAAAAATTTATTTTTTCCTCAAGCAGACCTCTTAGCTGTCTCTATTAGTCAATTTCTTAGGTTAGATGGACATACATTTATAGGCAGAACTAAACTATGATGTTATACAACAATCAAAATTTCGCTCTTCTCTCGAGAAGGTAAGGGAATTAGTTTATCTCCCTCAGGAGAGCCTCAGACCTTTGTTTTGAGATAATTCAGTGTACATAAAGTTTACTAAACAAAGGTCAGGCCGTCTTCTAAACGTAACGAACTGAAATAGCCTTCAGTCTAAAAATATCACTGCTGGTTAAAGTGGTTCAACTTCACATATTATTGAACACATTGCAAGAAATTTTTGCAGCCATTATTTATATACGTGTGGTCGTTTGGTTTTTTAGACCTCTACACTTTGGGTGTTGTGAACAACTTTGGCGCATTACGTCATTACCGTCCGCACACAACCATAGTTTCGACCTATTTATTACAAGCCCGCCTACCGAAATGCATTTTAACAATGTGTTACCACCGTAAATTTTGACTTTAACCCAAATACGTCCTTGTGATGGGTTATATAATACATTCGAAAATGGCTACACAGCCGAAATTGTACAGTACTGCAATATACTAAAGGAAAGAATATCGTGAGCCAAGTGGCGACAGCAAGACAGATTATTATCATGTCAAAAGCTTACATTGGATGTGTAACACGTTATAACTAACGAATTCGACATGTCTCATATATTAATAAACATGTTGCATACTTCTTCATAGGCTACTTTATTAGGAAATAAACCACTGGAACAGTATACAACGGATAAAACCTCATTTTTAACATACCTTGCGTTACCATGCTGAAGCCCAGAACACTAAGATGAAACACCTTGTTTGTTTCTTACACGCATAAAGTTAAGTCTAAAAAATCTGTTTGATGTTGTGCCAGTTCACTGAACAGAAGATATTTTTACATCAGCTCCTGTGTAAATAACTTCGCTGGAGGAAGGCGGAAACGCTACGAGTGGACGGAATTCTTTCGTACACCACATCGCAAGAATCTCCTAAAGCGAGTGATGCATTGCATTGTCATTTCATTAAACAGTCCTTTGCGCAAAGCATTCCTTGTATTTAAAAGAATGTGTTCCGATCCTTGGCGTACACAAAGAACTTCAAAGGAAAATACGTGATAACAGCATTAAAAGCGTTCTTTGTTGGCGGACGAGGAAGCCGCTTGACAGACTAATGTTTCGTTGTGTCCAAGCGCCGACATTGTTGTGCAATTTATGTAATGACGCAATTTTAATGCCCCAGAATTATTAATGCAGCCTTTCGTGATTACGGGGTAAGAGCAGCGTCAGAGGCCAAGTGTATTAACGCCGTATTGGAAACACCTGAAAAGCGATTTTCTACTCTTTTGTTTGCCTGTCTCATTTAAGCCAGATACTGTAATTTAAGGCCACACAACTCGGGAACAGAGTAAAGCCGCTGTTCTGTTCTGCAGGAAAACGAGTTCAGCGCCTTTTAGCACCATAGAATTCTGTAATTTCTACTATAATGAATACATATGGTCCAACACGGCTGAGGAACTATGAGGTACGTCGGGACTGCAGACAAACATTGCATTTGTTCAATTACATACAGAGCAAATCAGACATTGAAAATGTTTTATTGTTAACCGTCAAACTTGGATGTCCAGGTATATTAAGTGTGGAAAAATAAAAAGCTACCTAAGATTTGTAAATTACTAAAGACGGTTACTGGCATTAGCATACAACGAAATAAAATATCACTTTTCTCTGTATGGAATTGACAGTAATGAAATTCACGAGTTTGGAGTTACATGGATCCTTAGTTAATGGTCAAGCAACCACTTTTGGAGCAGAATACTCCCTATGTGTGGATGGTGTAACAGTAAGAATGCATTTGTATTAGCACATTATTTTTAATATCAGCGTGATCGTGTTTAGGAAGAGTTATGTATCTCTCGATGCATATTTAAATGTTGTTTCTTGGAAGTTTGAAGGCAAGTCTTCGCGTCGTTTCCGGCACCTTTCTAGTATGTCTTCTGCTGTATTTAGATTAGCAACTTTGCGTCGCTTTCCTATTGTGTCAGCAAACCCTGAACGATGAGTGCACTTTTGCTTTTCGTTCGTTATTATTAATATAATTTTTGTTGTTGTTGTTGTTGTTAGGCTTCTTCTGCTTATTTAGTTTACTTAGGATTCGTGCCTGCCGAAGATTATGTTGGTCACAAAGACAAAAGGTCGTAAGCAACCTTCTTCGCGTATGAAGTACGGTACCTTACGATTTTTCAGTGTGGCTTGCCTCATCTATGAATTTATGTCGTCGCTCTGCCTTATAACGGTTCGAATTTTTATGGTATGCTCCAATGATTGATCAGAGTATTCACTTCGTTTCGTATCTGCTTCAGTAAAACAGCTTTCGATGTGTAACAGCGTCACAAGCAATTTTACTGAAAAGTGTGCACTATTTCGCGAGCTCCATTTTCCAATGATGTCTAGCACAACTAAACATTTCAATAGAGAAAAAAAAAATTTGCAAATCTAAGCTGGAAGGTTTCATTGTGGCACTCCTCTTATTTTGTACAAGATATCCTTGAAATAGTTTACAGGCTTTCGCTGTAATGTGTTACTTATTTTTATGTATTTTCGCTAACCTTCTGTTTCAATGTTTCTTTATTGACTTAGTTTTTGAATTTTAAATTTTATTATCGTGATGTGATTCCATTACCATATATTTTCACCTCACATGAACTCACAGTACTCGAGCAAAAATTAAATTAACTGAAATATATAGATAAACCCACCCATGTTTCGGCTATTTTTACAACCAGCCATCATCAAGATGACTTCTTGCAGCAATTCCAGTGATCTTGTGTCCCTGTCGTTCCAGTTGTAGCATGACAGAGGAATCCTGCCATCCAATGTGCGACACGTTTAAATGGGTGTGGTATCAAGTTCTTTGTAGCTACCTTTGTTGCATTGCGATCTCTACGCATTTCGCAACGACTGCTTGAAAATGTTTCTACTATATTAACACTCATGACAATTTCAACTACAAAGAGAATCCAAGTTTCTCAAATTAATTTTATTCTTTACATTAGGTACATAACAACATATAACTGATAATGATTCCACATATTTTTTTGATGTCTGTCATCGAGAACTAGGAATATCGTGAAACACTTACATGCTACAACTACCGACGCTAAACGTCGAGGAATGGAATCAAACAGGGCTTTGTTGCGTCCCTATAAAACCTTCCTATGCGCCTGCGAATCCTGAGCACCAGCAGTGGTTGATGGAGGAGCGTGACGAAAAAGTAGCTGACTAACCGTATCCTAGAGACCTACGTATCACACAAGAGTGGAGATTTGGAAAACAGTGACGTACAGCGATCTTCGAGGAGCCTGGGGGCATTCCGCGCCACACGTTACACGAAACGGCCCTGCTGAAATGAATGAATTACCCTAGGGGTTAAAACCGCCTTGATGTAGCGAGTGCTGTCCAATGACGGCCGAATCCCTCACACTAGACGACCTCCCGTTATGCATTTCAACATCACAGACTGCAGCTTGTAGTCACCATGACTGTGCGGCCTTAACTCTAGGACAAGTTTATGTGGAACTCATAAAGAACCACGTTCGAATCCATTCGCATAATGATATCGCAGCCTGTAACAACGGCGATGTATGTTAGTACTTCATTACATGTTCAGACGCTGTTTCATGGCCATTCAGTGAAAGACATTGAAACGTCCCCTTAGAAAAATTAATGAATTACTGTGCTCATAAACATCTTATGTTATTTGATTTTCAAACAGCTGAGCAAAACTGAACGTACTCAGACATTCACTAAAGTGACACACAATATTTTTAGCGCAACGCAATCTGACTTTCAGTAATCCCTACAAAAGAATGGCCCTGACTAACAATAACCTATACCTTTGACAAATCACTTACCTCACAAAAATCTTCGTTACTTGAACCACCGCAATACAGCCATCTCTCTCCCCACATCCACGACTGCTGGCGGCTCACCTCCAACTGCGCAACGCTACGCGCTGTTTACAGCCAACTGCCCAACACTACAATGGCGAATATTCCAACAACAATGCTAACCAGCCACAGACTGCACACAGCACAGCCAGTGATATTCATACAGAGCGCTACGTGGCGTTACCAATATAAAAACCTAAAAGCCTACTTATAACGTTAAAAAAACAATCGTTAGTGTGGTATGGTATCTGTACTGACAACATTGAAAAGCGGCAAAAAAACATGAACTGCGAGCACAGTTTTTCCGTTATTATTGCTAGAGAACGTTAGATAACCAGGCGACTATGTTCTCTAAGCTGCCACTTCACCCGCTGTAGAAAACATCGCACTAGAAGGAAAAGAACCCAAAGTCATATTCCTTGTAATGTGTAACTAGCACTACGCACCGTTGCAAAATTCCACATAAATCGCTGACGATAACCAAAACAACTAAAAACTAAGCATGATTTGGCCCCCAGTGGTCCTGTCTGCAAATCAACACAAGGGATGCCACGCTGCCCATGAAATGTGACACGTGTAGGGACAAGAAACCAGTAAGACCAACATGCATGCACTGACGGTTACTGAACGCCCTCCAGATGATGTATGCCTGTAACAGTAGCCGCGACGTTAGTGATTTCATTTATATCTATGACACCGTAACACATTCAAAAGAAATTGACTGATACGGATCGCAGTCGGGTCTAACCGTATTTCTAATTTATTAGTAATGGTGAGATTCAGGTATGCAGTGGCAACTAAGATATTACTACTTTCCTACAAAAGAAGGAGCTCGGATTCATCTCTCACTTGCTCCGGCGGATAACAGGTGATCAGCTATACGAACACCGATCGTCATACGTATATTAGCTGAACTACATAGCGACTTACGTAAATGTAAATTTGTCTCTTTCGGTTTATGTACAGGTCTGATTCCGATCCTTGCGGGTACACTACTTGTATCAACGGTAAGAGATAAATAAAACTCAAACTCTTAGAACATTCACCAATATATTGAAGTAGGTAAAATAGGGAAATTCAAGAAGTTCAAATACATTGACGAAGTAATGCAAAAAAAATGGCCTATAGATATCTGCTATGCGAAAACGAATCAAAAAATGGAAAAACTTCTAAGAACCTATAAAATTACAAAGGTCTGTCTTCCAAGTTGAAACTAAGCAACAATAACTCGCACATTAGAACACAGCGTTTACATGTATCTAATGACTACCAATCAGTTAGGATTTAGCTAGGTGCATGTGCTAGAAAGGGAAGCTATACTAAAACTAATGCATGTTCTACAAACAAAGGTTGGTGGCCAAAGTGATAATAGTGAAGATATGTGTATGTTCATAAGCTTACAGGAATCATGACAATTGGGAGGCTGATTTTCTTTGGACAGAGTTATAAAATGAATTAGATCAGATTTGCCAAAATTTATTGAAATATATATCGGAAAAGAAATAAACAATGGCCTGCATCAGAAAGGCGAAAAATTATTTGGGGAAAAGTAATAATCTTGGAGTGAAATTTATTTGAAAGGGATATTTAATCTTACAACTACTTTAACGCAGTGGGAACAAAGAAAACGGGAGGAACATGCACAGAAGAAAGAAAATGACAGCATATAAATAAAATGAAAGAATGTTGCAAGAGCTAGTGATAAAAAAGACCAACTTAAGTGGCCAATAAGTGCTAGTAAGAAACGAAAAAAATAGCGAACTACTGTGAGAAATAAGTTATCATTTGTGGTATTTGTTTCAGTTCAAGCTCTTGTAGCTAACTGTTGATCATTTGTGTATGTGTGTGAACTATAATAACAATAAAAACAAGACCTGTCAGATTTCACAGATTTTGCTAAGGATGCTGTATCTAGATATACCTTGAAAATTTTTGTCACCATTGAAAATTCAATTACTAAAATTCTTACATCTACAGTAACCATAAACATAATTAAAGAAAACTTTTCAGGTAAAGCATCTGTACGAGTAAAACATGACCACTAGGAAAAGCTCTATTGGTAAGGCATTTTCTTACTGTCATTACTTTAGACCAAGAGGAGCTGCCTGCGGCAATCTCTGTCTCGCATACCTATAGGACATAGCGTCCCAGGTCACGATTTCTTATACAATTTGGGGCAGTGTTCTGTTTCTCGAAGAGACGTTTCACCTGATGAGAAGAATTTGTGCAAGTCACACATTTATTAGTAGATTTTTATGCTACTGTCAAGGTGTTTCACAATTGCATCATGGTTAATCAGGGCTGGACATCACTCTACGTGCAGCCTTTTGAACTTTTATAGTCTTTCGTAATGGACCTCTTAGTTTCCCAGGATATCCACCCTCTGGCTGAAGAACAGACACAAGCCGCCGCCTGCCGTATCTTAATGAGGGGTTGTAAATAACAATAAAGAAAAAAGTTGGGTCATTAAAGGTGGTGCCCGTGGCATAGTTGGGGAAGGTTTCGGGTAAACGGCTGACTGTGGCCTTGGCGAAGGAACCAAATCCGTATTCTGGGAGAAACTCAAGTCGGATTGTCACACCAGGAACTGAAATTGTGTCTGCTTAATGATGCGTTATAAAAGTCTAAATACTTCCATCCACTGTAAAAGGAAGGAAGTAAGGTTAGGGCTTAAGGTTTCGTCGACAATGACATCATTAGAGACGGAGCACAAGCTCGGATTGTTTCATGAATGGTGAAGGAAATCCGTCATGACCTTACAGTGGAACCATCCCGGCATTTTACAGGAGTGATTTATGGAAATCACGAGAAATCAAAATGAGTATGATTGGTCACCGATTTGAACCGTGGTTCTCCCGATTACGAAAGGTTGGGGAGGGTATCGGTACTGCTTTTGCAAAGAAACCATCCCAGCAATTGCCGGTAAATCACGGGAAACCCAAAACTGGATGTCCTGACTGGGATTGGAACCGTCGTCCTCCCAAATGCGAGTCTTCCATGCCAACCACTGCGCCATCTCTTTCGGTACCAGCGACGACGGTTGTGCAGTTGGTGTCACTGCATTTCTTCCGGGTGGACATTTTTTTTTCTAAATATGACAAAAAGGTCGTTCTTACCTACGGCCTGATAGGCCACATCATGATGTTAGAAAGTCTTAAAATGAAATGTAAGGCGTACCCAGGAGCAGATATAGACCCAGACCACAGTTTAGCAGTAATGAAGAGTACGCTGAAGCTTAAGAGACTATCCAATATAAAATTAGTGCGAAAAGAAGTGGAATACGGTAGTACCAAGGAATGAAGAGATATGCTTGAAGTTCTCTGAGGCTATAGAAAAATACATTAAGGAATAGCTCAGCAGGCAGTTAATTTGAAGAGGAATGGACATCTCTAAAAAGTGCAATCGCACAAGCTGAAGAGAAAAGCATATTTATTAGAAAGATAAATACGAAGAAACCGTGGATAACACAAGAAATACTTCATGTGATATACGAAACAACGAAGTATAAGAATATTCAAGGAAATGTAGGAATGTAGGAATACAAGTCACTTTGGAAAAAAGTAAATAGGAAATGCAGGCAAGCTAAGGAGAAATGGCTACATTAAAAATGTGAAGAAATTGAAAAAGAAGTGATTGTTGGAAGGGATGACTCAGCATATAGGAAAGTCAGAACAGCCTTCGCTGGAATTAAAAGCAAAGGTGGCACCATGAAGAGCGCAGTGGAAAGTCCACTGTTAAACGCAGAGGAGAGAGGGGATAGGTGGAACTAGCACACTGAAAACCTCTATGAGGGGCTGGAATTGTCTGATGACGCGAAGAAGAATAAACAGGAGCTGATACAGAAGAAGTAGGAGATCAAGTATTAGCATCAGAATGTAAAAGAACTTAGGAAGACTTAATGACGAATAAGGCAGAAGGAACAGAGAATATTCCATCAGAATTACTAAAGTTCTTGGGGGAAGTCGCATCAAAACGACTATTTGCGTTAGTGTGCAGAATTCATTAGACTGGCGGTGTACCCTCTGACTTTCGGAAAAGCTTCATCCACTCAATTCCGAAAACTGCAAGAGACGACAATTGCGAGAATTATCGCACAGTGAGCATCCAAGTTGCTGACAAGAATAATATACGGAAGAATGAGAAGAAAAACTGAGAATCTGATAGATGCCGATCAGTTTTAGGAAAGGTAAAGGCACCAGAGAGGCAATTCTGACGTTCCGACTGATTATGGAAAGAAGACCAAAGTAAAATCAAGACATGTTCATAGTATTTGTCGACCTGGAAAAAGCGCTCAACAATGTATAATGGGGCAAGATGTTCAAAATTCTGAGAGTAATATGGGTAAGCTATAGGGAAAGACGGGTATTGTACAATGTGTACAAGAGCCAATAGAGAACAATAACAGTGGAAGACAAAGAACAGAGTGACAGGGATATAGTCTTTCAGTCTGCTGTTCAATTTGTATATCGAAGAAAAAATTACGGAAATAAAAGAAAGGTTCAAGAGAGAAATAAAAATCCAAGGTAAAAGGATTTGGATGACAAGATTCGCTGATGACATTGCTATCTGCTATCCTCAGTGAAAGTGAATTACAGGATGGGCTAAATTTAATGAACGGCGTAATAACTACGGAATATGGATTTACAGTAAATCGAAGAAACACGAAAATAATGAGAAGTTAACGGCGAGAAACTTAACATCAGGATTGGTGATCACGAAATCGATGAAGCTAAAGAAATCTGTTATCTAGATAGGAAAATATCCCTTGAAGGACGGAGCAAGGAGAATATCAAAAGCAGACTGTCAAAAGGGGCATTCAAGGCCAAGAGAAGTCTACTAGTATCAAAGATATGCTTTAATTTGAGGAAGACATCCCTGAGAATGTATGTTTGGAGCGCAGCATTGTATGGTAGTGGAAGATGGACATTGCGAAAACCGAAGAAGAAGAGAATCGAGACATTTGAGATGTGCTGTTGCAGAAGAATGTTGAAAATTAGGTGGATTGATAAGGTAAGTTGTGGGGATTCCTGGATATTCATTGTGGTTGACGAACTGCGACTGTGATTTAAGTTGTTGATTTATCTGGTAATAATTATGCAACCAGTCGCTTTTTACGATTTATTCAACCATGATCATGTTTTCGAGCCACTGCAGGCTCATTATCAGATGGATGCGTTATAAGAACATTATGTTATGGAACAAGTGTAGCTAGATGCAGTGCTGGTGCTAAGTGTACTGCCTTCTGGCATCCATATCAGATCTCTTCCTGTAAAGTACAAGCAGTATTTGGCTACATTTGGTTTTACACTGATTAACAGAAAGTATACTTGATCATGGTTGAATAAATCGCAAAAAAGCGACTGACTGCATATTTATTATCAGATAAATCAGAAAAGTAATCAATAAGTTCTCCGCGATATTCGCGAGGGAACTAACACATGGAAAACACCGACAAGAAGAAGGGACAGGATGATAGGACATCGGTTAAAATAACAGGGAATAACTTCCATAGTAATAGAGGGAGCAGTAGACGGTGAAAACTAGTGGAGAAGACAGACTGGAATATATCCAGCAAATAATTGAGGACGTAGGTTGCAAGTGCTACTGTGAGATGAGGAGGTTGTCACAGAAGAGGAATTCGTGGTGGACTGCATCAAACCATTCAGAGGACTGATGATAAAAAATAAATAAAAAAGAGTCACAATGCAGTAAATAATCCTATGAACTAACAGTGATAGTAGTAACAATAGTGATTATGATAATGGCAATTAATGATAGTGGCAAAAAATTTATAGGTGTATAAAATAGCTTTCCGATATAGTAAATTCTGTGGAAAGGAAAATTAATATGAATAAGCTGAGAATACTGGGAAGTGATAAATATTTTGTTGGAAAGAAATCTGGACAAGGATAATGAGTGCGTACAGGGACAATGGTAATGATTATTGTTACTCGTACTTTAGAAGATGGTTCAAATGGCTCTGAGCACTATGGGACTTTAACATCAGAGGTCATCAGTGCCCTAGACTTAAAAGTACTTAAACCCAACTAACCTAAGGACATCACACACATCCATGCCCGAGGCAGGATTCGAACCTGCGACCGTAGCAGCAGCGAGGTTCCGGACTGAACCGTCTAGAACCGCTCGGCCACAGCGGCCGGCACTTTAGAAGATATGACATTAGCTGTCTTCTTAAGCTGGTTATATTATTCTGTTCTCTAATATAATACGGGAGGTAATTCCAGAGACGGGTTCGCTATTGCGAAGGACTTCAAGAAAGTGGCTGAAAGCTTGTGTGGAGCAGATAATATTTTGCTCTGATGGCGTAACTAAGCATCTTCAACTGAAATTTATCGAGCGAGGAGGCGAAACTGTTATAATCTGCCCGAGGAATAAGACACACACGAAAATAAAGTGTCAGTAGTGGAGACTTAGATCACTTCCACGCACAGGAGGCAACGACAGATAAGCCAAGACGTTCTCTGCATGTGAACACTGCTCCTAATTACCCGGACGGCCTTCATCATGATGCCAATAAGGCTTTTAGTCTTAAGTGATTTAAGCGAAGATCCGATTCAGACAATGGATGGGAAACAAAAGAGCTGTCATGCCGTATTGTTGTCAAGACAACACCTTTCCCTAAGTGACCTCTGCGAGAGATAAGCACCGCCGATAATGCCTGGTCTCTTCTCTTCCCCGCCACTGAATGCATTATGCCTGTCAGCCCGAGACTTCTTGCAAACAAAGGGTTACGTGGAATGTAAGTCGGCGACTTTAACGAACGGTACTGACAATCACAGAAGAAAAGAAGGAGGAAAGGCATTCCGACATCGGGAAGGGGAGGAAAGAAACGCGGCCTTCTTTCCTCACATGCAGGTACAAAAAAAGCCGAACTACTTTGACTCGTTTTTTGCGGCTCGGCAGCGATTGAGATTTATTGGTCTCTGGTGTGAACCCTCTAAGCTGTGTGGACGGCAGTGTTTGAAGTTTTTCTGACAGTTGGGCGCTCCTCGTAAATTTCTCTGTAAATTCGTCGTGGCCCTTTTCCAATCGCTGTAAAATAAATCTGGGGACCCTAAGAATTCAACATTTTTAAGGTTACGTGCAAGCAGCACATCATACATATTCACACGGCAAACAAACAGCAATACATCAAGCTGCCCATGATGACAGATCGGTTCCTCCGTTTCTACTGACAATAAAATACTCTAAGAGTGTGAGCACCATTCCGCTCCACTTCCCAACAAAAACTTGAGCACGAACGCGGTGAACTAACAAGGTGAAGTCGACAGATATGACACAACTTTTTAACAGACTTTTTTTATTTTATTCTCGTTCGTAGCAGCAACAGTAAAAAATTCTGGCAACGTATGTAGCTACTGAATAGAAAGTATTTAATTTAGAGCAAATAGGAATCGATTACAAATAGTGTATCACAAATGTGAAAAAAGTGGTATTTGGATCAGGGTTATATCAAAATGATTTGTAAGTTTGTAAGGGATATCCTTTCACATACACCAGTAAGAATCTGTTTTCTTTTCTTATTGTCATGTATGTCCGAGAAAGCAATTAAATTTCTGGTCGCTTACAATACATTTCTACGGCAAACCCAGAATGACAGAACGTTGGACCCGCTGGTCAGTTACTAACATTAGAAATACTGTCTTATCGTAACCCAGATCAGGTATAACACCTAGCACTGGAACCACGTTTATTACAAACACCATCGTACATACAGAACAGAAGTGGACTCTTGGACGGAGAGTGCTGCAACTTGCAGAAACTTCGAGTATTCCAGTACATACAAACATATGAAGTCTCTAGAACCTCTCAGAAGTTATAAATACTAATTAAAAAACAACTGCTGGTGGTTGAGTTCGATATGGCGACCTACACCACGCCGGCAAGCCGCGTTAATTGCTAAATCACATTGTAAGCAGCACAACCCATGGCAGTATATTCTTATTCTTCTTTTCCCTTATGCTTTCAAGCGTTGCGACAATATTTTAAGAAACTATTCTACATTCACTCAAAACTCATAGAAACACGAATTACTGTGGAAGCACTACGCACCCTCACTCAAGCCGAATCTGGAGAGTAGTTGTCGCAAAGTTTTGTATTTGACGTTTGTGTGATAATTACTAATATTAACTTAAGGTATTAGGTATTGGAGTTGTTAAATTGTCAATTTGTTTAACTATTACACCATTTTACACTCAGATCGAAACGTTAATGGACCTATGAAAATCTTTACAAAATTTGGGAAAACATGGAAATTCTTGACATATGGCTGCTACGGGTCCCAACACGAGAGTTGTTAGTCTTTCTACAACAGCAGTCTATATAGGAAGAGGTTTTGGATGTAGTGCTACCAACTACGTTTCAGTGCGTTACACTAGTAATATTCGAGTCGTTGGTAACGAGAGTGGGACAACGAAGTCTTTGGTATGATAATACGTATGGCCGGATTATTGACTTACAAGAGACGAGTCACAGTATGTGTGAGCTTGCCCAGGATTTGAATGTCACCCGCTGCTTAATTTTAGAGCTGTGGAGACGATTTCAGGGCAGAAGAAAAGTTCAGTCAAGTCGGATAAGGTTGACTACATGGTAAAATGCAGCGCCAGGATAGTTGTGTTACTGCAAGTATCCGATAGCCTTCAACCACCAAAGCATGTACCGTAGTTAGAAATCACATTGTAGTCTGAAATACCCTGCATTAGCCAGTAGAATCCTCTTCGCTGATGGGTAACATTTTAGGGTGGAAATCGAATATCGTCCGTAGCGCTCCTAGGAAACCGTGACACTGTTGAGGGACGAGACAATACCTTCTCGCCATTTGTTCTGGCCGCTGGGAATTTATGAGTACGTGCACCTCTGCACGTGTCTCATGTCAGCACTGTGATGGCTGAAGTCAATAAGTGTGGGCCTCGAGACCGCATTTGGGGCTGTTCGGCCGTCTCATGGAAGTCTTTCTATTTGACTCCATAGTGACGACTTCCCCGTCGATGAACATGAGGTGAAATGAGAAGGACAACACAAGCACCCAGCCTCGAGCAAAAAATCTCCTGCCCACCCGCGAATCGAAACCAGGTCCCCAAGATCTAGAGGCAGTGCTAATTACTAGACCACGAGCTGCTGAGTTATATAACGGTGATATCCTACAGTATCTTATCATTGGAGCAAACTGTTGTAGATTTGTATCTAAGTGGTGAAAATGCTCGACCACTCAGGGCTTGTCCGTTATACGAGTACCTGTAACGTATGGACGTCACCAGTCTGAGGCAACCAACACTGTCCTCGTATCCGTAAATAAGATTGAAGTGCGTGGGATCCCTCATGCCGAGGAATGACAGCTCTAAAAACACCACCGATGACTTCCAGAGGAGCATTATCAATCTGAAGAAGAGTAGAACACATTACGTTCACCGAGAACCATATGTCGCGAATCTGAAAAAATATTTTCCCATTCACCACGAAACTGATCCAACAAGGGGAAAGAAAGGTGATACTAAAGGAACACCAATTTTAGCTAAGGTGCCCACATTCAACAGTTCCCGAGGAAAGACGTTCGAAGCTTCGTCATTACTTCATGAGTTCTCTCGCACGATGTAGAACGAAGTTAGGTACTAGTGCATGGGCTAGGAGCACAGTTTAGAAAATCTGTCAGCCGCTTCAAACTCCAATCTTGAGTTATTTTTTATTTTATTGTCACAGACGTATGTAATATCAATATATTTTTGTAAAATAATGAAGTATAATTGAGTTATTGACAAAAGAAACATATATTTCGTATTTAATTAAAGATAGATTTTATCCTCACAAATACTATACACTTACTAGTAACTGAAAATGAAAAACGTGTCAATAGAAGTATTTCAAATTTTGCTTTGAAGTTTACTTTTAAGCTTCAAGTGAACCATTGCATTTTCCAGGGTTATCTATCGTAAAAAAAAAAAAAAACACGCATGAAAATTCTTACTACGAAGAGCAACATACGAAGGCACATAAGCCAGTTATTTTAGCGTGTATATCATTAGGAAAAGAAACCTCGTTAACATTGTTAAATACCTCGTGAGCTGACGATTCTGTTTCACCGGTCGCCTCATTTATATCCGTCCCTACCGACAGCCTGTAGCCGGCTGTCTCTGGGCACGTGGTAGTGTGGCCAGGCCTCAGTCCGATCTCCTCACTCGCTCTGCCGCAGCGCCGGAAGCGACAATACGTTCTCGTTCTCTTTAGTTACCAAGACGGGACTGCTACTCTGCTTTGATCATATTCAGTGCTGGCCCCCAGCCTTGCTCAATTGAAAACGGTTGCCTTTATTTATTAGGAAAGGGGATGGGCAAAAATATGGAAACACCGCGGGAAATGCGTACTTGAACATGTATGCAGATGCTAGCCAAGCCTACAGATTGGGCTGTTGTGTTTAACCACGAGCGGCACCTTACGGTGTGCCCAGTACGTTGCAGGAGCGTTGTCTCGGAGCTTAGTGAATTAGAACGTGGGTAAATTGCTAGTACTCGTATGTTGGGTGCTTTCATAACCAAGGTAGCAGAAGTAGTCGGTGTTACAAGAGGTACCGTATCGGAGATTATTGCCGCCTACAGGGACAGCGGAAAAACGTCATCCACTAAGTCACAACGCGGACGAAAGTGTATGTTGACTGATCGGGACGGATGACCATTACAGAGAGGCGAGCTGCAGTTCCGAAAACACTCATCGGTGATGTAAATACTCGTAACAGGAAAAAGTGGTGTCAAAGCCGTAAAACCTGGACTATGGCGCAATGACAGAATGTCACATTCGGCCGGTTGAGTCTTGTTTCACTCTGTTTGTACCCCTTTGCAGAGTTTACGTCCCAAGAGTGAAATATGGCAGGCGTTCGCTGATGATTTGAGTAGCCATATTGTGGTATTCTGTGGATCCTATGGTTACTCTACAAGGTTGCATTGGCCGGCTTGTGTGGCCGTGCGGCTCTAGGCGCTTCAGTCTGGAACCGCGTGACCGCTACGGTCACTGGTTCGAATCCTGCCTCGGGCATGGATGTGAGTGATGTCCTTAGGTTAGTTAGGTTCTACGTTCTAGGGGACTGATGACCACAGATGTTAGGTTCCATAGTGCTCAGAGCCAAGGTTGCATTATTGCCAAGGATTATGAAACCATTTTGGCTGATCAGGCCATCGCAAGGTACAATGTTTGTTCCCCTGTGTTCCAAGACGACAAGAGCTCTGTTCACACAAGTTTGCCGCGCAGGATTATCCGAGTGGTTTTAGGCGCTGTAGTCATGGACTGTGCCGCTGGACCCGGCGGAGGTTCCAGTCCTCCTTCGGGCATGGATGTGTGTGTTTGTCCTTAAGATAATTTAGGTTAAGTACTGTGTAAGCTTAGTGACTGATGACCTCAGCAGCTGAGTCCCATAAGATTTCACACACATTTGAACATTTTGAACACACAAGTTGTATTGTCCAACACTTGTTTTGTGAGAATAAGGATGAAGTGTACCACCTTCACTGACCACCACAGTCAAAAGATCGCAGCATTATTTAGCCTTTGTGGTCTGCTTAGGAGAGAAGCGCAGTAATCGCTATCCACGTCGACGATAGTTACCTGAAATGGCCACTATTTTTTGGGAAGAATGCTATGAGGTTTTCTCCCATACCGGAATGGCATTTAACCATTTCGAGGCCACTGGAAGATGTTTCGAATGACAGTGTACTGGGAATGGTAATGTGTTGTGTTTTTTGTGTTTCCATATTTACGACTATATCGTCTATATATCGAAAAATCCACGAAGACTTGTAGACAGCTGAGTACAGGGGATTTCCTTCAAATACCTCCACAAAAAATTTGGTTATTACTGGGATTACTGGGGATAGTGGGGAGCCCACCGCCACTGCCTCTGCTTACCGTAATTTCTGTTTAATAGAAAACAGGTTGATGTAAGCACGAAATCAGGTAGTTGCGTTAGCACTGACACTAACTTTTCTTCTGTGAGACTTGGTGAATCTTTTAAAGGTATCGTGTACAGAGAGATACCACGTCGAAGCTCACCATGAGGTCTTCTTGGATCAGTTACAAAATAGTTCCGGAACTGCTAGATGAAATGCGCCGAAACCCGTTTGTGGTGCTGTTACTTGACCACAACGTGGCCGACTATCGATGTCAGATGTTTTACTAATTCATATGCTGGTGCATCGATGTTTTTAACGATTGTACGGAGTTCTCTTCCTCCACTGCGCAATTTCCGTAGTTTCTAATGTATAGGTGGAGCAGCTGCTTGTGGTGGAAGTGTCTTCGCCGTCTTCTTATCTTGGACTGTATCTCGGAGGGGCTCGATGGTCTTCCGATTAACTCCGTTGGTAGAATCGTCTTCAGCTCCTCTAATAGGCCATTTACTTTTTCTTTGTATATTTAAGTGGTAGGAGGACTGCAGAATGTTCTTTATCCGCTTAGACGATACTTGTCTCAGAATATTCTCGGAAGTTCTTAAGCGCCTTTCTGTCTTTCCTTTGTTCCTGATGACCGATTGAGTTTCGCTAGGTTCGCCAAACGTATCTCTTGGGCTCCATCTGATGTAGTCAGCACCATCTCTGCTGGCCCGGCGATGTCCTTCTCCTTCTGGACGACGCCACCCGGCATAGTAGCCGAGAAATATTCAAAACGACCCTACGACAGGGAAACACAAAATCGCACATGAAATACCTCGACGGAAAGGAGATGTACAGAAAAATTAAGAAGCTTGACAAGCTTCGGAAGAGGGAGGAATGCCTTCTGGCCTCCTTGTCTTCTTTCTGAGGCGTCGTGAGGACCGAATCAGACCATCTTTTGCAAAGATGTGGACTCCAGTATCCAACCAGATCAAGAGAAGAGACTCCCTGGCTCTAGTCCGCTACACGCAACACAGACTAGAGGAGACCTGAAGAAAACTCTTGAGGCTTCACATGCAGTTGGCGTCAACGCTCTCCCCTGCCTCGTGGGAGTGGATAGACCCAGTTACTTGTTCTCAAATATAGCATGGTAGTCGGTCACCTGCACATAAGCCGGTAAACACGAACGCCTAGCGATTAAACCACTACAAAAATAATTCAAGAGAACTACAATCAACTGTACAGAGATGATATTTGGCGAAGCAAAGACCACCTCATACAAGGTTCTATCGTTAAATGACCTGACCGAGCTAGGTGGCGCAGTGGTCATCACACTGGATTCGCATTCGGGAGGACAACGGTTCAATCCCGCGTCCCGACATCCTGATTTAGGTTTTCCGTGATTTCCCTAAATCGCTCCATGCAAATGCCGGGATGGTTCCTTTCAAAGGGCACGGCCGACTTCCTTCCCCGTCCTTCCCTAACACGATGAGACCGATGACCTCGCCGTTTGGTCTCTTTCCCCAAAACAACCCAACGTTAAATGACCAATATAGCTTTGTATTTTCATGTCTCCCCTTTGCAACGAGAACGTACCCTAAGCACACTATTGCTCAGAGCGTGCGGAATCTAGGACCGAGGCAGTGTAACATCCAAACTGTAGCATCTACAGGGTGTAGTTTCATACAAATGGTAGCACCCCAAGCGAGGTGGCGCGTAGTTAGCCCACTTGAATCACATTCGGGAGAGCGACAGTTCAAATCCACGTCCAGTTATCCTGCTCTAGGCTCTCCGTGATTTCCTTAAATCATTCCAAGGAAAAGTCGCGATGGTTCCTCTGAAAGGGCACAGCCGATTTCCTTCCCATCCTTGAAACTATACAAGCTTGTACTCCGTCTTTAGTGACCTTTACGGGACGTTAAACCCTAATCTCCCTCCTAATAACCCTCCAACGAACTGTTACAGCAACGGCCAGATTGTTGGGACTAGTTAATGATTATCTAGAGCTCCGGAAACTGGGAGTCTACCTAATCCCTTGAAAATATTTGAAAATACAAGGTGGGGCAAAATGAAGTGGCCTGGACCATTTGTGGGCAGCATTAACTAACGAGAAAAAACCTACAGTTACTTCCAACAGAATGAAGCGGCTGCCGATACAGCAGCCGAACCTTGGAGCACATTCACACCATCTTCACATCTGACAGAGCTCAGTCAGGTCGCAGCGCTAGCTGGCCACCCAGGTCACCTCATGTGTCAGTGTGCAAGTACTTTTTGTGGGGAGCCCTCAAGTCTATTGTGTATTGCAACAACCATTTTGTCTTCAAGGATTGCAGCAGAACATTTCGGATGAGGTTGCAACAATTCCAGCAGTCCAGCTTCCATCTACCTTCAGCAACATGCTGACCAGGGCCCGAAAGTGCCAAGAGATGAATGGTGATCACTTTTAACATCTGATATAATCAGGTTGATTCTGTACTTCCTTTTCTTTGCTGGGTTGCTTTGTGTCCTAGAACTCAGTTCTGTGGGCCACCTTCATTTGCCCCATGCTGTCTATGTATGGCAGACTACCCGGACGGTACAGGAGAGATCAACTGAGTATCAAAGCCACACAGACAACAAACAGCCAACAATGTCTGCTGTGGGAGAATACTGTATCTCTCACAGGAATATCATAAATTACTATGGCCCCAAATTGTTGCACAGCCCAACATCTTCCGTTACTTTGTTCTGAAAGAGGCTGTAGGGGTCTAACCACATGATTTACAGATAAATAAAGACAGCAGTTATTAACTGCATAAGCCTGGGACCCAGTCTTGATTACAGTCAAAGTTGAGATGGGCGATCCGCTTCTGAACTGATTCAAAGAAACAGATCCTTCTATCACGTGAGCAATCGGTGACACGGAAAAAAGATCCGAAATGTCGCTCTTGTGATATTAGTGAGGAGAACGAAGATTCTGAAACAGGCTGCTATATCGACACCCTATATTTCATCTTGAAGGAAACTTCTCCCAACTTGCGGAAAATTATGCAGTACAACATGTGCGTATATGTATTAACATATCTTGCTACTGTGTGCAACTTTTCTGTCATGAAAAGAATAGGAAATGAAGAAAGATAAGGCCTTCATGACACAGCATTAATGAGGAAAACCCTTTGCTGCCTTACACTGGATGTGAACGATAACTTCACAATTTACCACCATGGTACAGAGGAAGTCATGAGGAGACAACTTAATATAGGACACTTATGGTATATCAAGTCGCGAAACTACTGGCCTAAAAAAACTAAGATTCAGCATATCAGATCTTAATTTCTAAAATCTTAGGTTCCACAACACACCTCTTGAACCATACAACCCCATCACCAACCCTGCCCGCCAGCCATAGAAGTGACAAGTTTCGCGTTTTCAAAACTTGTGATCAAACTTCCAGTGATATGTCATTTTTTTAAAGAATAATGTTCTGACATTCTGATTTTAAAACATAATTTCTTATAATCAAAACAATAAAGCGACAAGATTTAATATAAGCAACAGGAGCTACTGGCTGGTCCTATAGCACTGTCACTTTGCTCCCTGCTTCTGCCCGATACATATCGGCTCAAGTCAGTAGTGCTCGTGACTATGACATCTTGTTTAAAATTTCTTCCAGCCGCAACGTTCTAAAAATTGCACTGTAGTTGCCAGCTGGACGTGTGTTCACTATTAATGAATAACGCGCTTTTTGATGAATAACAATGAAGACATTCCTGGCCCATCGGTGTGATATACAAGTCCACATTCCCAAAGAGTTAGGCAAAGCTAAATACGGTGTGACATGAGACACAGAGTTAGAAGTTCGGTAAATGCTTTAAATGTCATTTGTCTTTTACCCATTGAATTGTATTATCACATTCACTGGTGCTAGCTCACCGGCAAATTATAGTTACATTGCGATGTAATACACGTGTAGTACTTTAAATTTCCGTTGCCGACTTGTTCTAGTGTGTTCATAAAAAATTTCGTATGAGGTGCAGGAATGCTGTTCCGGTGCGTTCCGGCCGAAATTAAGCCCTGCAGCACAGGCGCATCGCGCGAGATTTTCAAAATCCTCTCACACTCTTTCAGCAAACTATTAGTCAGAAATAAAAAAATGCATAGGACCTTTTATGCAGGAAATGTAGCGTAGTTTAATTTTGTACTGTTGAATGTTTTAGCTAGACGCCGCTATATTCGACTTATTCCAAGAAAAATATGCAAGAGAGACCTTCAAGCGCACCCCCATCCCCACAATAATCCCTCACCATTCAGTACTACTAGTGTGTTGTTCACAGCACACACACCTATCTCCGTAGATAATAAGCTATTGCACGAGTTGTTTCCCAAATTCGCCCTTTTTTGGTCTTCACTGACTGGGCTATTACATCACCGGCTCATTAGTTCACTTTAAAATTGTAAAACTGACACATGTGTAAATTTCACCACACATTTTTGTGAATTTTAGCAGCATAAAATCAATATTTAAATCGTTTAGTTCGAGTGGCCTTCTTACTACGAAATTACAGTGCTTTAAAGGGTCAAGTTTATGTCGAATTGTAAACGTAATTGGTTCCTGCATAACGCTTACGAAAGTATTTTTTTTTCCGCTTGCACTGGAAAGTTTAAATTAATGTTAACAAAATAGCCGAATAAGCCCATGGTATAACAGCCCAGTCAAGGAAGAGCAAAAAACGTGGTACAAGTGAAATGATTCGCGTAGTCGCACATTTTGTACAGCAGTAGGAGGGGTTGAATGAACCACATGCTAGAAATCCTGTTTGGTGGAAGATGGGTGCGGCAGTGGGGATGCGTTTCAAAGCCAGTTTTGTAGGTTTGTCTTGAATTCCAGAAAACCGCAGCTCGTATCGAAAACGTATGCCAGTACAAAGTTAAACTGCATCAAATTCCGTACAGTAAACGTTGTACTCGTTTTTCGCCATGGGCTAAGAGTTTGTACGAAGCGAACGAGAGACTACTGAAAATCTCGTGTTACGCTCATGCGCTGTGCATTAGGTTTTTTTTTCCTTTTCGCCAGTTTGAGGTAGTTTCCGACTTGACAGTGAATTAGAGTTCTATATCAAATTGTTCGAATCGAACTCCTGTACACCACTGCGGTAGGCCTGCGTTGTGAGCAGTTATCGTTTACACCCTGTATTTTCGCTCTTGATTTGCAAAGAAAATCACAGATTTCAGAAGCCCATTAAACGTTTACATACATGTAAGTGAGTTCTTACTTCTTATCATTTGGCATAACATCACACTCAAAATATATTGTCAGCGATCATATAACACACGTGAGCAGCGGTCTTCAGCGACTACGGATCGTAATCCAACTTTGGAGTCACACCTCTCCCACTGGCTTACCAGCTGACCCATCTCAAAGGCTGATCCAGTGCACACTCTGATCCAGCTCACTGGCTGATCTGGAGTAGTGGCTGATCCAGCTTACTGCCGCTAATGTAGAGTGGATAGCAATGTGACTCGAAGTAATGATTTAAATAATCAAAAATTGCATCAATTACGCAATTTTTCATGTTTAGTATAACGCCTTTTTAAATTTATTTTCATGTTCAAGTGCATATGTCTGCATAAATATTTTTGCGATGTTTGCTTGGGTTGATGTCCGCTACTACATATGTGGATACTTTTTATCAGATAATGTATATTGGTGGAAGAAAAGTGTAGGTTCTAGCTCACTCTTCATTTTCTACTGAAAATCACACGTTTCACTCATTCTTTTCGCGAGAAAATGAAAGCTCATCCAGAAACTACACTTTTCATCTACTATAATCCACTTTTCAGGCCTAACTGACTTAATTTCACTTAAATTACTTAGAAAATTAATGAAAATGTCTTACAGCTTTGAGATGGACACATAACCAGAAAGTGCATAGGTTGAGATCCGGTGACGAGCTGGCGATGCAACTGGACCCCATCGTCAGATCCATCGACCAAGGAAGACACGATTAAGATGCTTCGCAACGTTAACGGTTAAGTGGGATGGAGCACCTTCATGTAGCAGCCACATAACCGTTCCATTCATCAGTGGCACTTCTTCTAGTAGGGCAACCAAAGCGACCCACAAGAAATGTCAATAGTTACGGCCCGTTAGGCGATGTGGGAGGAAGAGAAACATAATAATCCCACTCCACACATTGTGGCTACACTGATGCTGATGATTCGCTGTCACCATACCACAGGGTTTCTGCATACTACCCCACAGATGACTGGTATGAAAGTTAAAGATACCACTTCATGTAAAGGTGGCCTCATCTGTGAATATGATGGATGACACAAATACCGGAATTGTGGCTGCCTGGTGAAAAAACCAGTGACAAAACTGCTCCCGATGTGGAAATTCGGTCGCTAGTAAGCCGTCCACACGCCGTGAGTGGTAAGGGTAGTAACATTTGTCATGGAGAATGTTCCACACAGTCGTCTGTCTTACCCTGTACTTGCGGACCAACTGCCTTGTACTGACGCGGCTGTCGCTATCGACATTGTTAATCTCATTTTCCTCCATGTCTGGTGTCGGAACATTTCAGGTACGTTCTTGGTGATTTTCTGCTTTCTGAAACGAACCTGTCACAGAAAAACATCGAAAAACTGTTGCAAACGTTGAATGCTGTGGTTGTTGCCGTCGGGATAGGTCTCCTGGTACAACCTTCCTGACCGCCGCCCGCTGGCATTTGCTTTCCGTAGCTAAACACCATGTTGGCAAGCTCTCGATGCAAATACGGAAGCATTGTGTACAACGCTGTATCAAATCCATTACAAGGTGAGTTAGCAAGAGAAGTGAATCAGACACAACATTACCAGTTACTATGGCAGTAGCGGGCGCTAGGTCATGACGTATGAGTAACAATACCACCCTATTGTAGGAAACCATGCATACTGCATTCTGGCTGCATGGTACAGCGCGTATTAGATGGCAATCTGTGTAACAAAGTATGATTGAATAAATGGTCTCTAACACGGAAACGCAGTTTCCGGTCATAAGTTCATCGAACTTTTTTTTTTTGTACCGTATCCTATCATCGATCAATCCCTGGAGATTGTACATGGTGGACATAATCACCCTGCAGAAATAATTTAGGTTTTTTGAATATACCCAGCTTGCAAATCCAGTTCACTCAGAAATCAAAACTTTCACGCGTATTGATATTCCTCTACAGCTACATCTACATTTATACTGCACAAGCCACCCAACGGTGTGTGGCGGAGGGCACTTTCCGTGCCACTGTCATTACTTCCCTTTCCTGTTCCAGTCGCGTATGGTTCGCGGGAAGAACAACTGCCGGAAAGCCTCCGTGCGCGCTCGAATCTCTTTAATTTTACATTTGTGATCTCCTAGGGAGGTATAAGTAGGGGAAAGCAATATATTCGATACCGCATCCAGAAACGCACCCTCTCGAAACCTGGACAGCAAGCTACACCGTGATGAGGAGCACATCTCTTGCAGACTCTACCACTTCAGTTTGCTAAACATCTCCGTAACGCTATCACGCTTACCAAATAACCCTGTGACGAAACGAGCCGCTCTCCTTTGGATCTTCTCTATCTCCTCTGTCAACCCGACCTGGTACGGATCCCACACTGATGAGGAATACTCAAGTATAGGTCCAACGAGTGTTTTGTAAGCCACCTCCTTTGTTGACGGACTACATTTTCTAAGGATTCTCCCAATGAATCTCAACCTAGCACCCGCCTTACCAACAGTTACTTTTATATGATCATTCCACTTCATATCGTTCCGTACGCACACACCCAGATATTTTACAGAAGTAACTGCTACCAGTGTTTGTTTCGTTATCACATAATCATACAATAAAGGATCCTTCTGTCTATGTATTAGAAATACATTATATTTTTCTATGTTAAGGGTTAGTTGCCACTTCCAGTGCCTATCAGTTGCAGATCTTCCTGCATTTCGCTGCAATTTTCTAATGCTGCAACTTCTCTGTATACTATAACATCATCCGCGAAAAGCCGTATGGAACTTCCGACACTATCTACTAGGTCATATATAGTGAAAAGCAATGGCCCCATAACACTCCCCTGTGGCACGCCAGAGATTACTTTCACGTCTGTAGACGTCTCTCTATTCTCTCTATTAAGAACAACATGCTGTGTTCTGTTTGCTAAAACTCTTCAATCCAGTCACACAACTGGTCTGATAGTCCGTAGGCTCTTACTTTGTATATCAGGCGGCAGTGCGGAAATGTATCGAGCGTCTTCCGGAAGTCAAGGAAAATTGCATCTATGTGGGAGCCTGTATCTAATATTTTCTGGGTCTCATGAACAAATAAAGCGAGTCGGGTCTCACACGATCGCTGTTTTCGGGAGTCCATTATGATTCCTACAGTGTAGATTCTGGGTTTCCAGAAATGACATCATACGCGAGTAAAAAACATGTTCTACAATTCTGCAAGAGATCGATGTCAGAGATATAGGCCTATAGTTTCTCGCATCTGCTCGACGACCCTTCTTGAAAACTGGAACTACTGTGCTCTTTTCCAACCATTTGGAACCTTCCGTTCCTCTAGAGACTTGCGGTACACGGCTGTTAGAAGTGGGACAAGTTCTTTCGCGTACTCTGTGTAGAATCGAATTGGTATCCCGTCAGGTCCAGTGGACTTTCCTCTGTTGAGTGATTTCAGTTCCTTTCCTACTCCTTGGACACATATTTCGATGTCCGCCATTTTTTCGTTCGTGCGAGGATTTAGCGAAGGAACTGCAGTGTGGTCTTCCTCTGTGAAGCAGCTTTGGAAAAAGGTGTTTATTATTTCAACTTTACGCGTGTCATCCTCTGTTTCAATGCGATTATCATCCCAGAGTGTCTGGATATGCTGTTTTGATCCACTTACTGATTTAACTTAAGACCAGAACCTCCTAGGGTTTTCTGTCAAGTCGGTACATAGAATTTTACTTTCGAATTCACTGAACGCTTCACGCATATCCCTCCTTACGCTAACTTTGACATCGTTTAGCTTCTGTTTGTCTGAGAGGTTTTGGCTGCGTTTAAATTTGCAGTGAAGCTCTCTTTGCTTTCGTAGCAGTTTCCTAGCTTTGTTGTTGAACCACGGTGGGCTTTTCCCGTCCCTCACAGTTTTACTCGGCACGTACCTGTCTAAAACGTATTTTACGATTGCCTTGAACTTTTTCCATAAACGCTCAACATTGTCAGTGTCGGAACAGAAATTTTCGTTTTGATCTGTTAGGTAGTCTGAAATCTGCCTCCTATTACTCTTGCGTAACAGATAAACCTTTCTCCTGATTGATTCTCTCACGTTTTTATCATTTTTTCATACAGAGAAGCGCCAAGGAAACTGGTAAGGGATGCATATTCAAATACAGAGATGTGTAAACAGGCAGATACGGCGCTTCGTTCGGCAACCACCTTATAAGACAAAAAGGGCTTTGCACAATTAATAGTTCGGTTGCTGCTGCTACAATGGCAGATTATCAAGATTTAAGCGGGTCTGAATGTGGTGTAATAGTCGGCGCACGAGCGATGGGACACAGCATCTCCAAGGTGTCGATGAAGTGGGGAATTTCTCGTACGACCATTTCACGAGTGTACTGTGAATTTTAGGATCCCGGTAAACATCAGATCTCCGACATCGCTGCGGCTAAAGAAAGATCCTACAAGAACGGGACCAACGACGACTGAAGAGAATCGTTCAATATGACAGAAGTCAACCCTTCCGCAAATTGCTGCAGTTTTCAATGCTGGACCATCAACAAGCGTCAGCGAGCCTACCATTCAACGCAACATCATCGATATGGGCTCTCGGAGCCGAAGACCTACTCGTGTACCTTTGATGACTGCACGACACAAACCTTCACGCCTCGCTTGGGCCCGTCAACGCCGACATTGGACTCTTAATGACTTGAAGCATGTTGTCTGGTCGGACGAGTGTAGTTCCAAATTGTATCGAGCGGATGGACGTATACGGGTATGGAGACAAACTCATGAATCCATGGACCCTGCATGTCAGCAGGGGACTGTTTAAGCTGGTCGAGGTTTTGTATTGGTGTGGGACGTGTGCAGTTGGAGGGGTATCGGACCCCTGATACGTCTAGATACGACTCGGACAGGTAACACGTACGTAAGCACCCCGTCTGATCACTTGCATCCATCATCTCAACTGTGCATTCCGACGGACTTTTTCAATTTCAGCAGGACTATACGACACCCCACACATCCTAAATTGGTACAGAGTGGCTCCAAGAACTCTCTTCTGAGTTTAAACACTTCCGTTGGTCACCAAACTCACCAGACATGAACATTATTGAGCATATCTGGGATGCCTTGTAACGTGCTGTTCAGAAGAGATTTCCACTCCCTCTTACTCTTACGGATTTATGGACAGCCCTGCAGAATTCATGGTGTCAGTTCCCTCCAGCACTACTTCAGACATTAGTCGAGTCCATGCCACGTCGTGTTGCGGCACTTTTGCGTGCTTGCGAGGGCCCTACACGATATTAGGGAGGTGAAGCAGTTTTTTGGCTTTTCAGTTTATATGTCATCCACTCATTCTTCATCCACGCTGCCAATTGTCCTCTTAATTTTTCTCTTTCACTCTACATATTAATAATTATTTGTGAAAGACGTCATTCTTAGCTGTTACAGTCTCTGAACACTTATTGCTCACAAGCAAGTATTTTCATAGTCACTTCTGACGAAAAACTTTCATTCATTTCTAGCACAAAACAAAGAAAGCTTTATATTAATAATACTCTGGTGATAAGTACACGAACATCAACATATGTTTAAGGAAGATAATTAACAACAATAATCAACTGCAACAAAAGTGGCTACCAACATATGATACGGGGGCTCAGGGACAATATTACTTGACATCTATTCTTACGCTGAAATATTGACAACACAGTCAACAACACAAAATTTCAGAAATATAATGAACAGAAAAATAAAATTTATTGCAAGAACATTGTATTTAAATGTACACAAACACAGCTCACAAAACATCGTACAACACTGAATAAGCAAAAGGTAGTGGTTATGAAAGAGAGCATCTTAAGCAACTGTAACATAAAAAGTTCAGTAGAAAATAAATACAAAACACGTTCGCAATGAATGCTCAATTTCATGCTGGACCTGTCCTTCATAGAAATAACCACCGGTAAAAAAGATTTGCAATGTCATTGCTGTCTCTGTTTTTCTCATAATTTGTTTCGCAGGTCGGAAGTGACCACAAAAAGCACCACTGATCGTTATTCTTAACGTTAATAACGCCCCGTCTTTTTCTTATATCCTCCGGAAGGAAGGGAAAAAAAGAAAGGTATGACTTTAGTCATCACTCGAAAAACGAACACAGAGACTGGCCACACAAAGAACCAGGATAACAACTTAGATCTGTACAAGTGGGGGAGGAGCACAAGTGGGAAGGAGGCTTTATTCATCGACTTCGACTGCTCGTAACTGTGAGCATAGTGGCAGTTGATATCCAAGGGTTGGTCCATTCACTGAGCAGGCCTCCTTCTCCTGCAGGAAGTGGCTGTCCAGACAAGCTCGATGCTGCATCTCCGATGAGGGGTCATTATGTGTATCAAGACTGAGACAAGATCATGTGGGTTGTGTCATTACGCACAAATAAAGGAAAATACCTGTCAGTATCGGCTGCACTGGATGCGGTAGGTGAAACACAGAACTGATGCAAAAGGAGATGGCTTTCAACTATATTGACATCAATGAGTTCAAATTCAAATGGCTCTAAACACTATGGGACTTAATATCTGAGGTCATCAGTCCCCTAGACTTAGAAGTACGTAAACCTAATTAACCTAAGGACATCACACACATCCATGCCCGAGGCAGGATTCGAACCTGCGACCGAAGCAGCCGCATGGTTCCTGACTGAAGTGCCTAGAACCGCTCGGCCACAGCTGCCGACTGAGATCACTGAGATGCTAATGTTACTCACAGAGAGCATGGGAACGAATTGTACACAGGGTGGCACAACCAGACAATGTATTGCTATCCAATGGTATTTCTCAAATCTGCATTGCTTCTCGCACTTGTTTGCTCAAAAGTGATAGCTTATGGAATTCTCAAGAAGAGATAAAACAGGAATATAGTTTGTGGCAGCCTGGAAAAAATCGTCTTCACCAGAAAAAAGGGGAAGAGTCACGGTGATCTCTGATATTTCGAGTCTACATCGCAAACGTGTACAGAAATGTTTTTGAAGTCTTTGCCCTGTTAGTGTGGAAGCCACATACAAATCATATTTTATGCTATTGTATTGTCTCCGAGCCTACAATTGAGGGTGATAGCAACAGTGGTGTCATTTTTTATAAGTCGTAACATCATTCAGTTCAGTGGAGAAGTTGTTACGGTCAGCCAGCAGCAGAGAGCTGTGTTGTCTACCTGCACTTGAGTGCGATTCTCCAGACAGGTGGCTAAACTTCTTCACACCACTGAAAAGGAAAATAGCCAGTGTTTGCAGTTCTTTGGACTGATCTGCCTACCTCTCATCCCCTATCCCTGGCTGCTTGTCATTCACAGCTAACCTCCTCGGTAAGGCATCTCATTGAATGGCGTGCTCCTGATTCTTCTCCCCAGCAGCCATCCTCATGATGTCTGTTGCTCTCTCTTGAGATGCTCTCATTTTACATGAGCTTAACCTTCATAGTCTCATAAACCTAGATCCAGTTCATTTCATGAAGGGATGTCTATCTATTCTGGAAAGGAAACTTTTCAAGATATTAAATGATCTTGGGTACCCCGTCTTAACTGCAGTTCTACAATGTCTGTGAGTTCTCTCTCCCATCTAAGGAGGCTGTCTTGCAGTGTGTGTTCATACATAAGAGAGTTGACAATGGTGAGATATTATGGGTCATATCAGTTGTTAAGTGGGTCACTGATTTTACCCTGCAACTGTACAGACTGTACAGACAGCTCTCTGAATTGCGACAAAGAGATTCAGATAAAGTGGTCTGTACAGTTCTGTATTTGGAAGTTCAAGCAAATATGTGTGATGCCGTATGTAGTAGGGGGGGGGGGGTGTCCTTATATATCCCCCTTCTGGAGGATATTAAAAAAAAAGACAGGGCGTTATTAATGTTTGAAATAAAAATCAGTGTTGCTTTCTGTCGTCACTTCCGAAATTCAAAAGAAATTATGAGAAAAATGCACATAATCCACATCATTACCAAGTGGAAGACATTTGTGGGTGCTATAAATATGGTGGTATTAGATTCCACATGAGCCCTCAAGACTTCACTATATTCTGGAGGCAGGACACCCCACCTGTTTATTTATGTATGTGGCCGGAAGGGTGCAAGTAAGATGAAAGAGTTGTTGTACACCTGTACATTGAACCCTTTAGTTTCGTAAGATTGCTGATCTGCTTGCTTCACATGCAGGCTTGTTGCTAATCTCTGAGGATGACGGATTATCACTACTGCTGGATGAAATGCATGTCCCAACTTCTCTCTTCCCAAATATCAAACCTTAATGATAAATGTCACTTTTGCCCTAGGTGCCTGAACTTGTTTCAGGAAAGTAAGTGATTAACAAAGCTTCTTGTGCAATCCTGTAACAAGGACGTGGTACATGTCGTAATGCTCACTGAGGAAAATGAAGTTTAAGAATTTTCTCTGCAAGTAGCGAGAACCACTTGCTGTACAAGCCGACTTTAAATGGCTTCTCACTCTTGTGGTGGCAG
The DNA here is from genome assembly GCF_023897955.1 of Schistocerca gregaria. NCBI lineage: Eukaryota > Metazoa > Arthropoda > Insecta > Orthoptera > Acrididae > Schistocerca > Schistocerca gregaria. The sequence goes on from NC_064931.1 coordinate 353,920,161, forward strand.
GCTGTGAGAACCATCCTACAGAACTACAGACCACTCTCATAGAATGGTATGTACCTTTTGCCATTGAATATCAACATGTACGAGTATGTTCATATGATTCAAGTCTTCATCAGTTTTATTTGTACAGCGTTTTTATAGTAATTTCACATGAAAACAAATGTATTATATGCAGTGAACCATTACAAACGCAGGTAATCCTGCCGGGTGGTTGCTCTCTGAGCTTGCAAACCTAACAAGAAAAGTTGATGGCGTTTGTGACAACATCGTTCCTATGGCCAAAACGCAGGTGGACAAATTACTGTACAAGAATGCAGTTTATGGCTATATTTTTGGGCAGCCATTAGATAAAGAAGCGGAAAAAACATGTAGCGATGACTGCCATAGACCTGGCACATTCTGCAGTGCTGCATAAAATGTATGGAACGTACAATACCATATCCCAGGACACATACATGTTTTTATCCATAATTTAAGTGGGTATAATACTTACTTTTTAGTAGAGCTCTTGGCTGATTATGGAATGAGCAGAGATTGGGTTAGTACCATATCTGACACCACTGAGTGGCACATTTTGTTTTCCAAACGAAAGACCAAGAAAGGTACACTCTGGATTCCTTGACGCACTGAGAATCTTGCAGGTACCATTACAGACACTTGCTGAAAGAATGTGCCAGAATAACTTATAGCTCACTCGAGCTACGTTTCCTGATGATGCAAAGTTCCAACTTGTAACGGAGAAGGGGGTTTTCCCATACCAGTATCTGAATTCGTGGGGGAACTCAACGAAATTACATTGCCCGGCAGAAAAATATTATGTAAAAAACTTTCAGGCACTATGCAGAGTATGGGCATGAGGTAAATACATGGTAAGAGTTCGACATAGTTCATTTAAGGATTATGCAAAACACAAATGTGCACTTACTTGCAGATATTTTCATACGATTCTGCAGTGTATGCCTGATAACATGCAACCTGGCTCGTGGCTATTACTAAACCACGCCAAGTCTTTTGTGGCATAATAGGTTGAAAGAAACACATGTCAACATTGAACTCTTTTTCGAATGAAGGATTCGTGGTGGGCTTTTTCATTGTGTCCATAGGTATGCAAAGGTAAACAACCCATGAATGCATGAACAGTTGATTGCATTTGGTGATTTAAGCTGCATACTGTAGACAGATGCAAACAAATTATACAAGTAAGAAATGCCCCAATCTCTATCTGTTAAGGGTTCTTGTGGCTTTCTGAAAAGTAAAGCACCAGCTGAGTGAAAATAAAATTCAAACATGTGCTAGTAAATTCTAAAATGGGATACTTTATAGAGGTAGAATTAGTGTATCTTATTAGCGTACATCACGAATACAGCGATTTGCTGCTCTGTCCAGCGTAACGAGTTCTGAAAAACATTTCCCACCCGGAAGGAGAAACGAGGTACATACTACCTTATCACAATCTCCAGCAATATCTCAAGTCAGAGCTGAAACTGGATCGAGTCATCCACGCAATGTCCTTCAAGCAGCAAACCTAGCTGTAGGAATATATTGATTTAACATCGAAAATAGGGCTCTCGCGATGTGTGAATTTGAGAGAGTTTTACAAACGTATGACTAATGGAAATTTCTGCAAAACTGAGCTAAATGTCTGTGAGCATTGCGACATTCACTTTGCTACCCGTTGGAAGGTGCGTTATGTCGGAGCAGATTACATCACCAGGCCATCAAACGCGCTACCGCTACGGTCGCAGGTTCGAATCCTGCCACGGGCATGGATGTGTGTGATGTCCTTAGGTTAGTTAGGTTTAATTAGTTCTAAGTTCTAGGCGACTGATGAACACAGATGTTAAGTCGCATAGTGCTCAGAGCCATTTGAACCATTTTTTTACAATCATCAACAAAGATTTCGTTGCTCTGGAGATGGTTAAGGTTCTTGTGGAGCTCACTTGTTTATGTGAGGATGTACCAGTTCCCTCATGAGTTTGTGGAAACTAATTTAACAGGTCCAAGGTCAGTTTATGTGGATACCGACAGCTTTATCTATTGAGTGAAAGGTAGTGATCCATATAAAGTAATAAGGTGCAATGCTGTGACATTCAACATGTCTGTAAATGCAATCAATAATTCTAATGGCATAGCACCTGACAATGGGTTACCAGCCTGATGAAAGACAAAGGGAATGGGTGGCTGATTTTGGAATTAGTAGGTCTCTGCTCAAAAATGTACACATATTGTATAGCCACATGTGCCGCATTAGACAGGGAAAGGGTGTGCAGTATCAATAGTTCTCAGGACTGAAAGCTACTTGGAGTACCTATATGGTGATGTAAACAGCACTCCAAACTACATGTGATGCATCAAATCAGTACTCAGTCACAAAGACACTGCATCATAACTGACAATGGCCAGTTGTGACATGATAATAAGTGAGTCATTTCTTCTAATGGGATCAAAACCCTACCGTATACACACTATTCACTTGGGAAATAGTGTACATGCATGTGTTTGTGTGTGTGTGTGTGTGTGTGTGTGTGTCTGTGTGTCTGTGTGTGAGAGAGAGAGAGAGAGAGAGAGGGAGAGAGAGAGAGAGAGAGAGAGAGAGAGAGAGAGAGTGGTGAAAAAAAGTATGTTTATGTATGTGGTCTAGTATGACTCACTTGTCATAGTGTGTATATATGTGTATATATCTGTGAGCGTATATATCTATATTCCATATAGTATACTGTTTTTGGACTGTGTTATTTCTGTATTGAAATAAATATATTATGGTGGTGGTGGTTAGTGTTTAACGTCCTGTCGACAACGAGGTCATTAGAGACGGAGCGCAAGCTCGGGTTAGGGAAGGATTGGGAAGGAAATCGGCCGTGCCCTTTCAAAGGAACCATCCCGGCATTTGCCTGAAACGATTTAGGGAAATCACGGAAAACCTAAATCAGGATGGCGGGAGACGGGATTGAACCGTCGTCCTCCCAAATGCGAGTCCAGTGTGCTAACCACTGCGCCACCTCGCTCGGTAAATATATTATGTTGCAATCTAACATGTTGGGTATATTGTATTTTTCCTGTGTTATGAAATGAAGTAGTCCAACCCATGTGACACATATATCTTCTGTAAGAGAACATAATATCAAAAAAATTTCACTCTACCCTCCCTTTTATAATACATATAAAATTATGTAGCATCTGCTTTGCACCCAAGTTTTTCTATAACAGTAGATGCATTTACACTTCAGTTTTATACTGTAGGCATGTGCATACATCTGCATAATGTGTTCGAATTTTCACAGTCGGCAAACATATCTGCATTGCATGCAACCTTTACATTAGGAGGTACGCATTAACTATCGTTAAAAGTGTTTTGAAGTATTAACACCTGCACCTAAACCTCAGAGGCACTTAGTGCTATCTCTGCGTCTAAGGCGGCAGTTCCTACAGCGGCTACTGCCTGGCCTATTGTGCTTAGTGGTGGTGAAGATGGCCAGTGTTGTCTCACAGCGCCATATTTTTGGTGACATCTGTTTAAACTGTGATGTCAGAGGGGAAAACCCTGGATATCTATAAGTGGACTGAATGCTATAACTAGCCATTTATATAAGAGTGAATAATAGCTGGGGAAAACATGTTTAGTTGGACAGCACACTGGTTACTTCGCTTTGTCCTAACATCTTGGATTCTGATGTCATGTAGACTGTGCCAGTATTCCAGGTCAGCCATACTGAATTGTAGAGTTAGCACAAGAGACCTCCTTTCACAGTGATTTTGGGAGAAAACCCAGGGGCATCCTGAATTCTGCATTTAGCGCAAATGACATACTTCCACCAGCACGATAGTGTGTCACATGTCACATTAGATTTCTGAATTTTCCTCCAATTTATATTTAGGATAACAGCTGTACTTCTACAGTGACATCATAGAAGTTTGGGGAAAATGTCGACTATTTTTGAATTTCCTGCCAATTTTTGAATTCCCCACCAGTTTAAATACAGGTCAATTGCCTATGCCAGAGGGCTGGGGGAAGGGGCTGGGAAACCTGGTGACTCATTGACGACGTCATCAATGAAATCATTGGCTCAAAATGGTTCAAATGGCTCTGAGCACTATGGGACTCAACTGCTGTGGTCATTAGTCCCCTAGAACTTAGAACTACTTAAACCTAACTAACCTAAGGACATCACACACATCCATGCCCGAGGCAGGATTCGAACCTGCGACCGTAGCAGTCGCACGGTTCCGGACTGCGCGCCTAGAACCGCGAGACCACCGCGGCCGGCTGAAATCATTGGATTAGGGGGGAGGGAAGGTGGCTTCCTTTGTTCTCATTCTCTTCTAGCCTACCTACTGAATTTGTTAAGTTCCTATGGGACCAAACTGCTGAGGTCGTCGGTCCCTAGGCTTACACACTACTTAATCTAACTTAAAGTAACGTACGCTAAGGACAACACACACACACCAACGCCCAAGAGAAGACTCAAACCTTCGACGGGGGAAGCCTCGCGAACTGTGGTAACGCCCCCTAGACAGCGTGGCTACCATGCAGCTACTGACTTTCTGTAACATCACAATATGATGAGGACCAGCTGAGGAGCAGATCAGCTGGTCCTAAACCGATGAAGTGAATACCTAAGTGTTGCAGTCTAATTCTGCTAGCCAGACACCCTTACAGTGTCCATAGATGTGTGTAGTGTGAGTGAGTGCAAGGTGTATGTTCATTTTTCAGTCTCGTGCGTATGTGACTGTGTTGTGCAAATGTAGATTGCGGTTTTATGTAGAATGTCAAATACAAGACATGCAGTTGTATTATGTTCACTGAGCTCTAGTCTTTAGAAAAAATTAACAAAGTCTACTGTAATTCTAATTTTTGTAATTACAGTGTATTTCATTAATTTTGTAGTAATAGTACTGCAGAAGACAGATTTGCTGTTGGAACGCAGAACGGTATTTAGAGCTAGACGCATGGGTGAGTTTATTTCGGACATAGTTAGCGAATTCAATATTCTGACATCCACAGTGTCAAAAACGTGCTGAGAATTCCAAATTTCAGGTATTACTTCTCACCACAGACAACACCGATGGCCTTCACTTAACAACCGAGAGCAGTGGCGTTTGCGTAGATTTGTCTGTGCTAACAGACAAGCAAACTTCTAGAAACAACCCAGAAATCAGTGTGAGACGAATGCCACAGACAATGGTGCACTTTTGGAAAAGGGTACTTTTGGTGCAACAGCTGGAACACCACCAAAATGCGGATAGAGTAAACATTTGTTAGCTATGAACAAGAGATTAACTGCTACTTAAACTTCCTGCCAGAAAGAAACAGTGATTCGTCATTTTAGAGAGAGTGTCCTTCGTACTGTATTTGGTGCTTTAATCAGCCGAGATCTGTTGGACTTTAAAGACAAAATTTTAGCTCTTGGACAAATGGAGTCCAATTGCAATCAACTTTTCTAATGGGATAACTATGTTAAAGAATGTGCAGAAAACCATTACCAACTACACAGCTTTCTCTGAGAATATCAAAAAAATAATTCATTACACATTTCAACATAATTCGTCGTGAAATGAATACAAGCAGTGTGCTATTGCATACAGACTACCTCTTACAGACCGTTCTATTAATGAAACTTAAGCTGGATGCTACGCTGCGCTACTGTCAGTCCTAGTCGAGGGAAAGGGAAATGTTATCGAAATTGAATGAAGGCGCGGTTGGGCGATGAAATCTGGGGCCGCTGGCAGAGTGTGCTAACAGAGGACAGACAGTAAGCCAGGCAAGGTAAACATGGCACTCGCGGGCGCGAGTAGAGTAGAGCTACAATGAGGCAGGAAACTGCAGCGTTCCTTGTAGTTATTGCGTTGTATGAGGCGGTGCACTAGGTCAGAGCCAGGGGTGGCGATTTGTAAGTGGCTAACGTGTGGGAATCTATGCCTGCCATAGTTTCTGTCTTTCTCCGACACTACGTCAGAGGCACGGGACAAACCAACATAAACGCGTAATTTTAGCTTGGGACAGGGTATACCAGGTCTGTAGATCGTCGGGACAGACCTGTGCTGGTCTTCGCTTATAGGGGCCAGTCTGGCAGCGATGTCATAAGTATTCTGCATGAACCTGTATTCTGTTTTCTATGTACTAGTTCGGGCTATATTCCGCCTCCAGGGATACAACACCGAGGTGAGACAGAACGGCAGCCGGGAACTTGGAGATCGCATGGTCTGTCTGAAAGAAGGCAGTGACAGCGGTCAGCAGCGGGTCCAGGAGGGACTCGGTTCCACTCCAGTGCATGGGCCATGTTCTATAAATGAGAGACAGCTCAAAACTCTTGCACACAATTAGGGTCATTAGTCAAAGCATTTTCCAAAAAATCAGTGAGGTATTTATTATATTTTGGTACTGACAACTATATTTGTAGTAGTTTAAAAAACGGAGCACTATTTCACTGCAGTACCATTTTCTTTGGAACCACTAACTGCACAGCTAGGAAAAAAAGTCACAGTACAGACTACATTCACATAAGTGTTTTATGCCTCCAATTTCCTTCCCTGATGCTGGTCTGTGAAAAAGACAAGTAATTTATTTTACTCCAACAAAAATATTTAAAGATTTAACTCAAATATCACCGAGTTAGTTTAACTTCAGTCATTTAGGAGAAGAGTGTACCTTAATGTTGAAAATTCAAGTTCTGGTAAATCGCAAAAGTAGATTTACAGATTTATTAGCTTACCACTATGCTCGTTTAGAACATTCCAGCTGCATACTCCAGTTGTACTCCTGTTTCCTTATCCTCCATACTCCTTCTCTTCATTCTTTTCTTTATCCTTGACTCTTTGATGGTAGCTTCTGCAGCTTTCTCTGCTTCGGTTACCTGCCGCTTATCAATAGCAGTTACAGCTGAAGCCATATTCCTTCCTGTCTGGATGTTCAATTTCTTCATAACATTGATATCTGAATTTACACCATCATTGAATGTTCTTGCATCCATTACACCAATCTTCAGCACTGTCAGCCCAAAAAATATAGTTTTGGGTATTCTCTCCCATACACAGCTGTTGAAGCTTTCATTCGCATTCTGATAGAGGCCACGCATACATTTCCTAAGTAGATATTTATTTAACAGATCCCTATATATAGGCCTAATTGTCTCCATTAAAGCAAGTGGTAAGGAATGCCTGTGGGTATATTGTATGCCTGTAGCATTGCTCAGACTTTACTAGCACCACGAATCTTCCCCTTTTTGACACAAACCATGCTATGGGGTTTCATCTGTTGACACACTATGAAACCATGTTGCCCAAACAGCTCATCTCATGTTCTCCAAATCTCCTACATTTATCCTTATTGCTAGTCCATAATATTGAGTCAAATAATCAATTTCACTTTTTGTAAGACGACCTGGACCACCAATTTTGTTTTCTGACTGACATTTTTTCCAGTGAAGTCTTTACGTAATTTCTCAGCCGAGCTGATCAAAACGAAAATTTCTGTTCCGACACTGACAATATTGAGTGTTTATGGAAAAAGGTCAAGGCAATCGTAAAATGCGTTTTAGACAGGTACGTGCCGAGTAAAACTGTGATGGACGGGTAAAGCCCACCGTGGTTCAACAACAAAGTTAGGAAACTACTGCGAAAGCAAAGAGAGCTTCACTGCAAATTTAAGCGCAGTCAAAACCTCTCAGACCCACAGAAGCTAAACGATGTCAAAGATAGTGCAAGGAGGGCTATGCGTGAGGCGTTCAGTGAATTCGAAGGTAAAATTCTATGTACCGACTTGACAGAAAATCCTAGTCTAACGTTAAATCAGCAAGTGGATCGAAACAGCATGATAATGGCATTGAAACAGAGGATGACACTCGTAAAGCTGAAATACTAAACACCTTTTTCCAAAGCTGTTACACAGAGGAAGACCGCACTGCAGTTCCTTCGCTAAATCCTAGCACGAATAAAAAATGGCGGACATCGAAATATGTGTCCAAGGAATAGGAAAGGAACTGAAATCACTCACTGGACCTGACGGGATACCAATTCGATTCTACACAGAGTACGCGAAAGAAATTGCCCCACTTCTAACAGCCGTGTACCGCAAGTCTCTAGAGGAAAGGAAAGTTCCAAATGGTTGGAAAAGAGCACAGGTAGTTCCAGTTTTCAAGAAGGTTATCTCTGACATTGATCTCTTGTAGAATTTTAGAACATGTTTTTTGCTCGCGTATCATGTCATGTCATGTCATGGAAAAACTAGTAGAAGCCGACCTTGGGGAAGATCAGTTTGGATTCCGTAGAAATGTTGGAACACGTGAGGCAATACTGACCTTACGACTTATCTTAGAAGAAAGATTAAGGAAAGGCAAACCTACATTTCTAACATTCATAGACTTAGAGAAAGCTTTTGGCAATGTTGACTGGAATACTCTCTTTCAAAATCTAAAGGTGGCAGGGGTAAAATACAGGGAGCGAAAGGCTATTTACAATTTGTACAGAAACCAGATGGCAGCTGTAAGAGTCGAGGGACATGAAAGGGAAGCAGTTGTTGGGAAGGGAGTAAGACAGGGTTGTAGCCTCTCCCCGGTGTTATTCAATCTGTACATTGAGCAAGCAGTAAAGGAAACAAAAGAAAAATTCGGGGTAGGTATTAAAATCCATGGAGAAGAAATAAAAATGTTGAGGTTCGCCGATGACATTGTAATTCTGTCAGAGACAGCAAGGGACTTGGAAGAGCAGTTGAATGGAATGGACAATGTCTTGAGAGGAGTATATAAGATGAACATCAAGAAAAGCAAAACGAGGATAATGGAATGTAGTCGAATTAAGTCGGCTGATGATGAGGGAATTAGATTAGGAAATGAGACACTTAAAGTAGTAAAGGAGTTTTTCTATTTGGGGAGCAAAATAACTGATGATGGTCGAAGTAGAGAGGATATAAAATGTAGACTGGCAATGGCAAGGAAAGCGTTTCTGAAGAAGAGAATTTTGTTAACATCGAGTATAGATTTAAGTGTCAGGAAGTCATTTCTGAAAGTATTTATATGGAGTGTAGCCATGTATGGAAGTGAAACATGGACGATAAATAGTTTGGACAAGAAGAGAATAGAAGCTTTCGAAATGTGGTGCTACAGAAGAATGCTGAAGATTAGATGGGTAGATCACATAACTAATGAGGAGGTATTGAATAGGATTGGGGAGAAGAGAAGTTTGTGGCACAACTTTACAAAAAGAAAGGATTGGTTGGTAGGACATGTCCTGAGGCATCAAGGGATCACAAATTTAGCATTGGAGGGCAGCGTGGAAGGTAAAAATCGTAGAGGGAGACCAAGAGATGAATACACTAAGCAGATTCAGAAGGATGTAGGTTGCAGTAGGTACTGGGAGATGAAGAAGCTTGCACAGGATAGAGTAGCATGGAGAGCTGCATCAAACCAGTCTCAGGACTGAAGACCACAACAACAACAACATCATGTCATTTCTGGCAATCCAGAATCTACTCTGTAAGAATCAACATGGACCCCGGAAACAGCGATCGTGTGAGACCCAACACGCTTTATTTGTTCATGAGACCCCGAAAATATTAGATACAGGCTCCCACGTAGATGCAATTTTCCTTGACTTCCGGAAGGCGTTCGATACAGTTCCGCACTGCCGCCTGATAAACAAAGTAAGAGCGTACGAAATATCAGACCACCTATGTGGTTGGATTGAAGAATTTTTAGCAAACAGAACAAAGCACGTTGTTCTCAATAGACAGACGTCTACAGACGTTAAAGTAACCTCTGGCGTGCCACAGGGGTGTGTTATGGTACCATTGCTTTTTATAATGTATGTAAATGACCTAGTAGATAGTGTCGGAAGTTCCATGCGGCTTTTCGTGGATGATGCTGTAGTTCACAGAGAAGTTGCAGCATTAGAAAATTGCACGCGGAATGCAGGAAGATCTGCAGGGGATAGGCACTTGGTGCAGGGAGTGGCAACTGACCCTTAACATAGACAAATGTAATGCATTGCGAAGACATAGAAAGAAGGATCCTTTATTGTATGAGTATATGATAGCGGAACAAACACTGGTAGCAGTTACTTATGTAAAATATCTGGGAGTATGCGTACGGAACGATTTGAAGTGGAATGATCATAAAAAATTAGTTGTTGGTAAGGCGGGTGCCACGTTGAGATTCATTGGGAGAGTCCTTAGAAAATGTAGTCAATCAACAAAGGAGGTGGCTTACAAAACACTCGTTCGACCTATACTTGAGTATTCCTCATCAGTGTGAGGTCCGTACCAGGTCGGGTTGACAGAGGAGACAGAGGAGATCCAAAGAAGAGCGTCACGTTTCGTCACAAGGTTATTTGGTAAGAGTGATAGCGTTACGGAGATGTTTAGCAAACTCAAGTGGCAGACTCTCCATCGCGGTGTAGCTTACTGTCCAGGTTTCGAGAGGGTGCGTTTCTGGATGAGGTATCGAATATATTGCTTCCCCCTACTTATACCTCCCGAGAAGATCACGAATATAAAATTAGAGAGATTCGAGCGCGCACGGAGTCTTTCATGCAGTCGTTCTTCCCGCGAACCATACGCGACTGGAACAGGAAAAGGAGGTAATGGCAGTGGCACGTAAAGTGCCTTCCGCCACACACCGTTGGGTGGCTTAGCGAGTATAAATGTAGATGTAGATGTAGATGAACCACACGTGTATGAAATTCCGAAATTATATATTCACAGACTTTTGTTTACATTTGAACCGTAGCCTTATAGACATGCCTGTACTTTGGTTCCGGGAGTGAGTGCCTTCTAGAATACACCTGTGTTAGCGATTCATAATTAACGACGTAAAAAACGGAAGAACAAAATATTACATCACGTGTTCTGACGCACTTCAAACGGACAGATAGTCGTCGTCCTTGTGCAATATTACGTTCAACATCAATTTGGGAACGAACGAAAAATGGCAATGGCCATAAACTGTACATTTTTGAAACTAGCATGAAATGCTCTTTTCTACACACCAAGAATATTTTACAAATTTTTGGTCATTTTATATGAGCAAGTCACCTTATTAAAAGCCCAGTGCTGGATAGCCGTCGCTACTGTATCTGCAAATGAAACAGATGTTACATTGCCTCCAAAAGCCGCAAGCGCCGAAAGGTGTTCATGACGCCCAGGTGATCACTTTGAGCCACATTTGATGGCTCCTTTTGTTTGGGGGAAGTGGGTGGGGTGATATAGTGTCAGAGGCTCGCACGAAGCTGACTCGCGTGTACACGCGCACGACCTGTCTCTATCTCGGTACGCTGAGTACACCGCTACCGGCGCCAGTACATGCCGACAGTAGAGCGATTCCACACTCACAGCCGAGTCGCTGGGCGCCTGCACGCGGCAGCGCTGTGTTAACCAGCGTGGTTCTCGCGGGGTGTACATTTCTTTCTCGGCTGACAACGGAGCGTCCGTCGGTAAGTTCATAATTATCCGGTGCTAGGGTGACACACACAGCTACGACGGTTCTGTGTAGGGTATCCATTATTGAACTGTTCATGTGGAATAAAGTCGTAAAGTTCACTACTCGGTGATAGCGAATTTCATTACCTTACGGAACAAATGCCTACATATCCTGACAAACAGCACCTGAGCCGAGGATATAAACTCACTTTTTATCGTTGACATTGCTATTCTGTGTGAATGTGATGGTGACTGACAATAAATTAAAGAATTACAAAAGTATTAAGGAATTTGCAGATACGAGATAAGCGACAGATATAACAACAAAATTGGGGACCACCTAGTAGACGGAGAAGATTGAATTCTACAATATGGGAAGCAAAACAATGCACACTGGAGTAAGCAAGAAGGACGAAAGATGCGGAGCAAAGAGAGCAATTGTCGACAAGAGAAGTTCGCTGACATGAAAAATAAGCCTTACGTAAAAAAAGGTATTTCTCAGCTGTTCTTCTGAAGCACTTTAATTTACTGCAGTGGATCATGAACTTTGGGAAAATCGGAAAAGTAGAATATCAAGGAGTTTGAGATACGGTGATGCAGAAGGAAATTGAGTACCTTCGTATGCTGCGAAAGAAGGTATGTCGCAGAAATGGTAAGGAAAAACAAATATGTGGTGAACTCGAACTAGAAGAAGTTGCTGGATGGTAGAGCACATGTTAAGGCAAAAGGGAATGGCTTCCATGGCACATATGAAAAAAAAAATGGAGCACACAGGGACGAATATATCCCACAAGTAATTGAGGATGTTTGGTCTAAGTCACACATTACGATGAAGAGATTGGCTCAGAAAAGATTACCCTTGTGAGCTGGACCAAACCAGGTACAATAATGATTATCCTTGATGGAAGAAAGTTAGTGTTTTTCTCTGTAAACTACATGGTGCCATCGGAAACCAGTAGTTGATAAGTGAATTAAACAGTATAAAATTAAAGGATATTCCTTAATAGCCGTTTGAAGCAAAAATCTTCTAAATTATTCTGATTAATTATAAAACGGATGTAAGCTGTCCACGTCAATATGAACAATTGTTTCTTGTATAGCAAAAAAAGTATTTGTTCTTGGACCCTCGTATCTGGGAAGAACGCCCATTTTTAAGCTTTTATTACGTTGTGGTAGGAATAATATTATACTTATTTTGTGTGAGCAGAGTATGATCTTAGTCACTCTAGTGGTTTTTATTTCTTTGTAATGTACACATGCGCACTTGCTAGTAACCATTGCCACTATTTTCTTGCTGTTTATCCACAACACAACCGCAAAAGCACAGAAATATTCCTAACGCGTCCTGTACAAAAATTAATGTAATTAATGGTGCTCGTGATTGGTAACAAATTTATAATGCTACAGTTGAAGCTCTAACCTGTATGGTTTCAGTTTATTTCACACCTCAAGTTGTTGATCTTATGATCCGCACGAAACACGCGAACTTACCAAAATACGAGTGTTGCCCAGAAAGTAAGCCACCGCATTTTTTTCTCAGCCGAAAACAATGCTACGAGGGCGAAACATTATGTATATATTATATGAAGCCTCCTGCGTGAGCGTGCCAAATTTCCGTCACTTCCGATAGACAGAGTAGAAGCAGGACAGTTTCAAAATGGCGTCTGTAGGTTATGTACGTTACAAGCAACATGCCGTCATTGAATTTCTCACTGCAGACAAAGAAACTGTGGGGAATATTCACAAACGCTTGTGCCAAATCTATTGAGCATCTACCGTCGACAGAAGTACAGTGAGTTTCCGGGCAGGGAGGTTGAGGTCATCAGAAGGCGATTTGGCAGAGCCCCACGATTTGCAACGGTTAGGGAGATCATCCACTGATACACCTGACCTAACCCCCTCGGACTTCCACTTGTTTGGGGCATTAAAGGGCTCCATTCGTGGAAGACATACTGAGGACGATGAGCAGGTGATTCACACAGTGAAGCGCAGGCTCTGCCACCTATAAGGATTGGTACCGACCGGGCATACACGCCTTTGTGTCGCGCTGGAGGAAGGCCATAGAACGGGATGGAGATTACGTGGATAAATAGAATGTGTAGAGAAAACGCCATTCGTTCGTGTGTGTTATTTTCATTATGTTAAATAAAGAATTGTTGAAGAAAGAAATGGGGTGCATTACTTTCTGGGCAACCCTCGCACATGTATATCTACATTACTATAATCACTGTAACGAACACAACAACGGGCACGTTTAGATTTACCATATGTTATCGTTACTTCACATTGCACTAAAATCATGGAGTTGGACAACAAAAATGATTGCTTATATCTTCGTTTGTTTGTTGTCTAACTTGTTTTATTCTCAGGCGCATATTTGATGATTAGCCTACGTAATCGAAAACTGCCATTAACGTTCGATTACTTTCATTCACAAAAGCGTGATTAGTAGTCTGAAATCACGTTATTATTATAAAACATTTATATGTACATGTTTTCCATGATGTATTTTTATGTTCGTTACGTTTCCGTACTGAATACAATAAAAACTCGTACTTCCTGTAAATTCAAGAGAATTACTGGGATTATATTTCTCATTTTATTTTACTTTTTGTTTTAGTTTTCTGTAATTTCTGCATTCGCATTGTTAACTTCCTTGTTCTTCTCTTATAAAAACTGGCCAATATTTCCATATGTCTCTTGCAAATCTTTAGTATATGGAGACTAAAGAAAGCCCATCCCTTTAGATTGAGAACCGGTTTCTGGTACGTTATCTGTAGATTTTCGTTAAGAGTCTCGATGATCAGATAGAAGAGAATCCTTGTTCACTCTCTTTAGAGATAAATAAGACATTATGGATCCAACAGAACTCATCAGTACATCACCGTCTAGGCCCTATGGCATGCAGACAACTTCTTTCGTAGACAAACTGCAGTTTCCTGGTATGCTAATAACGAAGTGAATCCAGCCATTTTCTTATAAGCTTTACCGGTTTTGGAAAATTGAAAGACGGTGTAAACGGTGGGTGGCGAAGCTGAGCCATTTGCGGCGGTAATGAGCTGGGCGCGGGTGCCCGCCTAAGCCTGCGGGCGGTCCCAATCGGCCAGGCGGCGCCGCGAGTGCCTTCGTGTGTAGTTTGCGCTCGCCCCTCGCCACTCGCCCCTCGCTCCAAACACTACCTGACGCTGCTGCTGCTCCTTATCCGAGTCTTTCACTCTACCAACACGTTAGCGCGAACTCACTCCGCCCATTCCGTCCATTATCTGTCCAGCAAACACACTTACGTTCCGCACTTCCTTTTTTTTATTTTCACTATGAAATGAGGTAAATGCACCTTATGAAAAGCTTTATTCAGAGACCGCTACCAGTCACACTACGGGTTACAATTGCGGACCGTTTTAACAAAACTCAACAAACGCAATTTTGTTTGAAAATGCGATTTTCAACGGATTCTGGTACTTTAAAACGAGTTTTACACAATAGCTAAAAGAAAGGACGACAAAACTGAATATTTGCCGTAGAAAAATGCGCCTGAATATAGCATATTTTTAAGAAACTTGACACTTCTATTTTTCAAGAGTCCAAAAAACTCAAATAATCCTTGTATGCTGCATGGTTGGTACTTAGTATGGTTCAAATGGTTCTGAGCACTATGGGACTTAACATCAGAGGTCATCAGTCCCCTAGACTTAGAACTACTTAAACCTAACTAACCGACGGACATCTCACACATCCATGCCCAAGGCAGGATTCGAACCTGCGACCGTAGCAGCAGCGCGGTTCCAGACTGAAGCGCCTAGAACCGCTCGGCCTCAAAGGCCGGCGGTACTTAGTACTTAAAATTTAAAATTTACATTTAATAGTCTTCACACTTGTATGTTTTTATTGACAGGAAAAAGCTAAAGATCCTACACTATTTTAGGTTTGTGATCGCAATCTTCTGACATAAGCTGTTGTAATGATTAGCAATTACTGTGTGAGCCAAGGCAGAGGCAAAATTACACTGAAGTTCCTTTGTATCTATATACGAGTGTACGTGTGAATCACCAATGTCAGGCTTTCACTCCACTGCTGATGGTTTTAGGTACCGCAAAAGGCAGAGGAGTAAGACTGTGTTGGTGCAGCTGATGATTTCCAGTGCATTATTTAGAGTACTTGACCACTGTAGACTGTTGCTTATTTTACCAGTTTGGCGGAAAAGTGAGTTATGCTCGTGTTCCGGTGCCTGTAACTCGAAAACGACTTCTCCCAATGAAAAGTGTTTTATATGAAAGGTGTAGAGCATTAATTTCTACGTAAAAAGTGCTCTTAACTCTAAAATTCGCTCACCCCTTTGCAAAGATACAAAAAAAGAAATGTGAAAATATGCGTAACGCTAAAGAAGAAACGCAAATGAAAACGGGTATATGTGGAGATTTGTAAATTCGAACTTTATTTCTCAGTGTAGGAGGTTAGTGATGAACCCCAATTATTCCTTAATCAATCCCTATGCACATGTGTGAGCAGTATTACATTTTTGAAATTTTTTGAGTTAACGATTTTGAGTACACCTAAAAACTACCTCTCCTGTCAAATTCTGTAAATGGTGTTTGTTGGATTTTGTTAGAACTCTCTTCAATTGTAAATGCACCTCATTGTACATTGCAACAGTGTATTCGTTCACAAACTACACACCTGCTTTTACCTGAAATGTTAGTACTCTTCATCATTTTTATGTATCATCTGCCACTCCCCATTCTGCGCATCATGGAAGGGTGTTCCTTTTAATTACCAGAGTGATTTTGGAAGCATGTTTTGTTACATGATAGCTTTTATACTACATATGTGATGAGATGATTCTTAATTTATTTCTACATTACAATTTTATCATCTAAATGGAAATCGCAGAAACACGCTACTGAGCCGCAAGACACCACATATGATTAAAATAGCATATTTTATAGCTGAGTTTGCGAAATTTGATGCAGGTCAAGTGTAATAACCGCGTGTGATTGTAAATTTGGCATAGTATGCACTCAGTGCTGCCAATCGCCATATTTTGGCCTTATTTATATTTAATTCATCTCTTAATGCAACAATGGTAAATCATCAATCGTCTCCAGCACATAAATCAAAACCCCTTCCCTAACTACTTGCATATTCGTTTATATAACCTACAAGTGGTAGGGTCTGCAGATAAAGTACTTACGAATCTAATAAAATGGAAGAAGACGAAATAATAAATACCTTCTTAGCATTATTTAAATCAACATTTAATCTATTTCATCCCTAAATCACGTGTAATTAAATGTATTATGTTTTAACTTGCCATTACATTTGCCACTACAGTGAAATAAAACAACAAAGAGAAGAAGCTAATGCAAAAAGAGAAGTCTAGTTCAGTAGTCACATTGATAAACATCTCTGCATAACGTCACTGATCGGATCAAGCTCCAATTTAGGTTGTTATTTTCTGTTCGATGCGTTAATTTATTTCATCTACAGAAAACACAAAATTTATGCAATGTACCATTGGTTCTTGGAGGAACATTGACGCATTAATAGCTTAAATACAACGCATTAACGTTCCACAACAATATTTATTAGTTCGCTATGAATCGGCATTTGGCTTCTTAGGCCGTCGTAAGATAACTTAATGTTGAACAGATAGTTTACACTGTTTCATCTAGATTTTGTAGCTGTAAGAAGAATGCTGAGCAAAGATATGTGGCATTATATGATTATATCGATACAAAACACAAGCATGATGTAATACCTAAAGAGGTACTGAACAAATAAATCTGACATTACACTATATTCAAATATTAAAAGGAGGGAAAAAGCTTATTAGCTAATCGTGAGAGGAATAATATCTGGCTGCTACTTTAATAAGGGTGAGTTATGGAATTGTGTTTGGTCATTAAAGACCAAGTCTAGAACCTTTGATTCTTGTTTATTAATGGCCTGAATTTCAAGTAATGTTAGTTTTCTCCCTTTAGTTCCTTTAAGGGGAACAACACATTTGACATCATATGAATCACATTTATTCAAAGCATGTTCAGCCAAGTCTTTCTCAGTCTTCAGTCCCTTTCATGCTCATTCAGTCTAGTGGCTATAGCCTTACCTGATTGACCTACACGTAATTCGTCATGTAGATTGTAGGAACTTCTATAAATTCCAATCTGCTATAAAGGTGGAATCTCATCTTTACCTGTCAAGTCCTACCTACATATACCATCGGGGCCCATTTGCTACCGATGTCGTTCTGTGCTGTCTGAGGTGGATAAAGGAGAGTTATTATCCTCTGTTTCTTCTCTTTACTGAGTGTATTGTCAATCAGTGTAGGGCTATAACCATTCCTGTATGCTACTTCTTTAATTATTTTAAATTTATTTTCAAAATTTGGTTTGGTTTGAGGTATGGATAGCAGGCGGTGCACCATGGAGTGAAAAGCTGCACGTTTATATTTTATGGGATCACGGGAACTGGCTAGTATTACTGTGTCTGTTGAGGTTACTTCCCTGTATATCTCAAAGAAATGCTGTTGGTTACTGGAGTCAGTGGTGAGATCTAAAACGTTTATAGACTCTACTCCTAACGCCACTGTAAGCTTGATTTTAGTGTGGTGTGAAATCAAATTTTGAAGATATTTATTTAATTGTCTGGTGGTACCTATCAGCAAGTGCAGTACACCATCCACATACGTAGACCTAAATTGTATTTTAGAGCTTAGAGGCTCTTTATCTAAAAATGTTTGCTCAAAATTATTCATAAACACTGCAGTTAATAAGGGACTCAGTGGGAACCCCATTGGTAACTCATCTGACTGAGTGTACAGAGATTGCTGGAATTGGAAATAATTCTACTTTAAGCGCATTTTAATTGCCATCTTCAAATCTTCTGCCTCCAATGGAGTTTTTCTAGTTTCATGTAGCAATTCTTTTACAATTTACATTGCCTGTGCAACAGGGATATTTAAAAACAGGCTGCTAATATCAAATGACATTACATTTTCACAATGTGGAATGGGTACATCTTTTAGTTTTTTCACTAATGGAAGTGAATTGAGTATTCCTA
This sequence comes from Schistocerca gregaria, assembly GCF_023897955.1. Taxonomy (NCBI): domain Eukaryota; kingdom Metazoa; phylum Arthropoda; class Insecta; order Orthoptera; family Acrididae; genus Schistocerca; species Schistocerca gregaria. The sequence continues at coordinate 353,938,621 of NC_064931.1, forward strand.
ATTTTGGCTGAAATTAAGATTTTGTTTTAATCATTCAGTCCACCTCTCTTGATAATTTATTACGAGGTGTTGAAACTGAAGACACGATACAGTTTGCTTGCTTTAGTGAAAAAACTAAAACTAAAAAAAAGGAAGTTTGAAATAAATTGGCTAAAAACCGAAATAAAAATTCAATACAAAAGGATAAAGAAGCTCTTTACAACATGTATCTGCAGCTAGAAAACAGCCTCTCATCTTTACAGTTCTCATAAATCTTCCAACACATAGATGATATAGTAAATAAAGAAAACACATAGTCTCATGTGAATAGAAGAGGAAAGGAGAAGCCTTAAAATCCATTGGGATAAAAATAAACAGGCCCACCAATACAAATTTTTTGACAGGGTAGTTAACACCACTGATATCAAGTTCAGTGACAGTGAACTTAACGCTTTTCAATAACGGCCTCAAACATAATCTTAAAACAAAACTCAACAGTCACAGTGTCAAAAGTCTCATAGCCTGCACAAAACTTGCATGCGACACAGCTAGACTAGATGCATGTGGGGAAAATGCAATAGGTTTTAAGTAAATTAAATTGATAATGAAACAGTTAAAAGCAAATATTACCCATAGAAACACTAAAGTAAAAGATATGAAATATATCAACATCAAATTATTATGATGATGATGCTTGGTTTGTGGGGCACTCAACTGCACGGCCATCAGCACCCATACAACGTTTCAATTATTACACAGTCCAATTTAGCCACTGTCACGAATGATGATGATGATGATAATGACGATAAAATGATGAGGCCAGTTCAAACACTCAATCCTGATGCAGAGAAAATTCCCAACCCAGCTGGGAATCGAACCTGGGACCCCATGATCCAGAAGCAGCAACGTTAGCCACTAGACCACGAGCTGCGGACAACATTAAATTATCTGACAGTAAAGTACTCATAGTAAAGGCTGATAAAGGAAGCTCTCTTGTCATATTACATGAAAAGGAATATATTTCAATTTTCCCACATCACCCACATTACTGAAAGGAAGTCTGGTCCCATAAAGAAATTGGAAACTAGACTCTATAATCTTCTAAATAAGTGTAACTTTCCACTGAACACATAGGAAACGCACAGCTGTACAACAATGAATCAAAACTATGGGCAAAGTCAGAGATACACAAAGAAAGCTGTCCTATTCGCCCAATAGTGAACTCGAGAAACAACCTACATATTTCATGAGCCATAAGCCGAGGGACCTCACTGCCAAATATTATACCTTTGAAACTAGTTATACCAAAGCAACACTCATGAACTCATAGCCTTTATTCAAGACGTCTTCATCCCACCCCCAGTTCAATTTGCGTCACTCAACACCGTTAATCTCTAGACAAATATCACTGAAAAAACTATTAACGGTATAGGAAGATATCTGCTTGGATACAAGAAAATTAGTACTGCATAGACCTAGGAATTCATGGAAATACTCATACTTATCCAGGATCCCAGTTATTTTAGCTTCAACAAGAAGTTTTACCACCAACATGATGGTATGGCAATGGAAAGTAGCTTAGCTGGGATATTAGCAGAAATTTACATCAACCACATAGAATAAAAATACTTCCCAAATAATCAACAAATCACAAACAAAATAATACACTACGAAAGGTATGTTGATGACACAATACTGTTTTTTAATGGTATAAACAGTGGAATCGACTGACTGGCAACAGACCTTAGCAAAATGCACAAAAATATTAAATTCACGGTTGAGCATGAAACCAATAAGAGCATCAATTTTCTTCATCTGAAATTGTGTAACGTTAACCATAAACATCAGTTTAGTATCTACAGGAAACTCACCACCACAGCTGTCAGCATTGACAACCCCTCAAGTATCCCAGCCAACAGAAGATGTCATATTTCACAGCCATGGTACACTGAATGCAAAAAGTACCTATGACAGACACAGATCAAGAAAATGAAATAAGTTTAATTAAAACAATTGCTCATAGTAATTGCTATGATCCTACAATAATAGACAAACTCATCAACAAAATAAAAACAAAAGCCATAGCTGCACACAACAGCATCTCCTACAGCATTCAGTCCAACACAAATCAGCCTCCTGCAGAATCCAAACCTAAATATACTGTTACCCCTACATAGGCCCAATACCATACCAAACTAAAAACTTATCGAAAGAGAACACTACTAGCGTCAGCTTCTCTGCTAAGAATAAATTACAGCAAAATGTGAGCCATGATGTAAATCTTTCCAAGGCTCGCTACAATGAATCAGGAACATACAAGCTCGAATGTGATTCATACCCAAAATTCTACATCGGTCAGACAGCCAGAAGTTTTGAGTCTAGATACAAAGAAAACCCCGATGCCTTAAAGCTTGGAAACTCGAATAAATCTGCATTTGCAACCCACATTGCAGTAGAAAACCATTCAACGACAAAAAATTTTAGCAGTATGAAAATATTACATTTACCAAAAAAAAGGAGCCACTCCGAATATATTAGAGAAAGTAGAAATACATACACACAAAAACACTTACCCTGATAATATCCTTAATCAGCAGACTGAATTGACTCACACTCCTTTCCTGAAAAACTTTCAGAAAATGATTTCTTCACTGCAGTATAAATAATATTTCTACACCTATCTGCAGATCAAGTAACAAATCTTTCAATATTGTGCGTTCCTTCAATAGCTAGTATCATTTATGGTACTAAATACTAATAAATTCTAATGTATTATCATCATCGTTGTTCAAATAGCACATAAGAATTCACACATCTCTTGCTCCACTTGTATCTCTATCGTTGAATAAAGTAAGTCTGTAGTGCTGTAATTCACAATATCCCATGTATTTATCGTTTCTGTCTGTCTTTAATGCCATAGATTTAATGTAAAACAATATTTCAAGCTATGGCTATGTTGTACTTCAGATCATTTGTAAGGAGATCTGTTTCGTTACCTGGAAATATTATATTTGTGAAATTTTCTAAATGTGTGTAAAACGGAAAATCAGACTCATATTCATGTGCAGGTTGTCTTATTTCATGCTGGATGCGTAAAAGTTGTGTGCATTACTTGCTATGAACATGTCGAATATGTCTGCTCGTGTTCCGTGAATGTCTACGTACAAAATGTGCAATGTAATCAAAAGTTAATCATACAGAAATAGAATGAAATTCTATTTAATATAGCAAACATTGTAGACAAGAAATTATGCAAACAGAATGTATACAAATATCAGCCCAGAACAGAACAGAAAATTAAGACAAGAAACATCACCGACACAGAAAACAAGTTACGTACCAGCAGTCTACCTTGGTAGAATCTCCAACAGAATTAATGCACAAATATTTAACTTGTCTTTCGAACCAATAACCACCTTCCCATAACATTACGTTCCGACAACACCAGAAAATCGAAATATTATAACCCAGGCATACATAGAATCATATGTGGCACCTGTAATAGCTTTTATATTGGCCAGACGTGAAGAAATTTGAACGTGAGATATAAAGAACACATCAGAGAGAGGGAATATTATCAGTGAAGTTTCTTTCTACACTTGAAAATTCAAAATCACACTGCTAAAAAGACCGAAAAGGCACTCCAGTCTCTGCACAGAATACCAAAAGGTTTTGCGATAAACATTCTTGAAGAATTAGAAATCTGTATGTACACGAGAAAATATCCACAAGGAACACTAAACGAACGTACAGTATTTAGACTCAAGTACTACCTGAAAAACTTAATGGAACTTTTAGAACAGCAAAATTGATAAATCGGAAGTAACATATGCTACAACCACAAAAAAATCGTAACAAATTTTAAGTAGCAAAATAAGACCACTACTCCTCTGCACTATCTTTGTGTGCATATAGCGTTGTAAGTGTAGAACTGTCAAAATACTCTCGCATCGTAATTAAAATTTTATTTTCAACACACTGACATCATTTACCATCTTATTAAAACAGTGACAATTATAAGACAGCCCACTGACGACGTAATATGGACGTCAGATCAATGAAGACGTGAGTACAATGCATCTACTTTAACATAAGTGACATTCACGTTGATACATGTTCTCACCAACATTGCCATCGCAGGTACTTGAAAATAGCGATAAAGCGGAAATAGTCTGTCGTAAATAAAGATTCCATATTAGAAGCAGCTATTTGGTGCATTCATTCTAATAATGATGTAGTTATCAGGCATAGATTAAGCTGCTAGCCCGAAAGAAGAAGATCTAGTTTTGTCTCATAGAACTATATTTTCTGAATCCTTGCTGACTGTGTATCAATAAACCGTATTCTTGGAGGTAATTCTAAACGTTAAAACACAGTTTATGTTTCAAAATCCTAATGAAAATTGACGTCAGTGAGATGGGTCTGTAATCTAGCGGATTACTCCCATCTCCTCTCTTGAGAATTGGTATGGCCTGCTTAACTGTCCAGTCTTGAGGTACGGATCCTAGTAGTTGCTAAACGAAGCGTTTTAGAAGATCAGTTCCAAGGAACCAACTTCCACGTGGTAATTTAATCTCCAACAAGGATAAGGATGATTAAATACAAGATCTGGACATACCGTATTAAAAACGAAGGCAGATTTATTGCCAAGGGAAGCGTTATTTGACTGAGTCAGCGGGAATAAAAAAGCACCTGACTTCCTAAAGTTACGACATGGATACTACCTTCGTTGTCTTTACAATTTTAACGTTTTAGAATCCCCAATGTGTACACATAGTCCGCCACCGCAGAATTAGAAGAGGAGAATGTTTTTTTTCTTTTTTTGCAAGAAGCGATTTAATTTTCAGCTAATTTGGAAAACTCTACTTATTTCAAATCAGTACCCTTTCTCCCAAAAAGACATTTATTTTCTCCTTAAGAAGAACATTATGTTTTGCACTATGTACTATTTGTCTTACACCAGGGACGCACACGTGCAAAATCCGTAAGGAAACTTGGAGAATAAGCAAAAATCATGGGCCGAAGAAGACTCTACAGTACTAGATATTTGGTAGGGCTAAGAGGGTGGAGAGAGGTCCAACGCAGAAGACTATCGGTTCGATCCCTGGTGGTGCCACACAGTTTTAGTAATATGTTGCTGATTCTGTTTGACTGTGACGGTACTATGTCTGTCGTGGCCTCGGGTTTTAGATCGAACAACATCGTTCTCATGAAGTAATGGGTGACATCCACTGTGAACCGAAATTAAGATGGCCTGACTATAAAAATAAGAAATAGAAATTCAGCAAAGTAAAAGTAAGAAAAAAATTTAAAAATTAACTGAGCTGTTTTCTTGTTTGACTACCATAGGGGGCAACCGATTCAGTTAGAGGTAGCGCCAGACGTTTTTGCATGGTGGGAGGGCTGGAAAGATGCACTCAGTCTCACAAGCCCGGAGGGGAACTACCAGCGTTTGTAAGAGAAAAAACGGCTCCGAGGTTCAAAAAGATGAACACTGGTCGGCGATAGGCGTGCTGACCACATGCCCTCCATTCCGCATCCAAAGGACGTCATAGTCGGAGGATTACACGGCAGCCGTTCGACATCGCATGGTTCTCAACTCTGAACACGACATTCACTAAGAAGCGGATCTAAATAACGTAATATTGGCATGCAACAAATATCGAAGACAGCAAACAAAATCATATCTGAAATTACATACGTTAAAGATTCCATTACCTACCTTCACTCCACTCCTCTTTAAGTACAAACGGTATAAGGATCTACTAAGTATTTGCAACCATCTACAAGACTCAGAAATTTAAATAAAAGTATGTAGTTGTTTTTATTTCACGTTTTTATTTCATTTTTATTATCATGCACTTCTCTAATTAAGGTTGTATTATGTAACATGAAAAGAAGTTCTGTATGCGGAAATTTAATCAAATAATAACTTGCGAAACTGGCGGCTATGGCCCAAAACCTATTTATTGAAACAGTAGCCGCACTCCTTCTCCTTCTGGACATTGCACTTCCCTTAGAAGCTCAAGTAGTCTGTTAAGCTTTACTTTAAGATTACTGTATTTTCTTATTCTTATATGTCCAACACCTGATGAGTGAAACCTAAAGCCTCTCGCACTTTACTGCTATAACAACACGCATGGAAAAATAACAGTATGTGCTGGCAACATGAACTGTCTGTGAGTCAACAGACAAATTAGCCCTTCAGGTATTCAGTTCGTAACAAAGTCTGTTGTGATCCAAGTTTGTGGAATAAAAATTATTTTATTATGTGAATATATAACACAACAATATTTCCTACGCAATTTTATTACTTACTGGAACATTTTTAATATTAACTGTGTAATAATGCCCATGAGACGAGTTTAAAAATGTAGTTTGATTATATGTAGAAGACAAACTTCCGTTTGTTTTGTGTTTTTTCCATAGAAACTGTGGTTAGGGGAAGCGCGTGCTTGAAGCACGGTTAATCAGTTAAAGTGTGGCATTCCGTGAGCTGCATAGCCACATGCTGAAAGCTGCGCCGGCGATAGCGCCTTGTGCAAGAGGAAATATGGCCTTCATATCACAGCTGCACCCATTTCTCTTTTCCTCGCCCCGCTCTTTTCTCATCTAGCTCGGTCGCCAGTAGCAGAATTGACTACTGTTAGGACAAATGCGTATCAAAACGTGGAATGGAAGGAAACAGAGGCATTCCGAATGTATCTTATGGCATCTGTTTAGTGAAGTCTCTGTAAGCATTGTCCATTTTCCGGTTCAATTTTAATGTTTTAAGAGAGTAATATTATGAAGCATATTGTGCTGCTTCTCATTCACTAGTTAGTCTCGCAACGAAGTACATAAAAGGCAGTGGCGTTAAGCATCTGCGTAAGAAATTAACCTTGTCGCATATTTATAGTACTACAGTGTAAGGTATACGCGGGGTTTTCATTTTGAAGTGCTTAGACCTGAACAAACTGTGAATGCAGACTTTAAGTGTAAACAGTTGCCTCGTGTAAATCAATATTTAATTGAAAAGTGACCAGATATTTTCAACAGGAAAGGCGTTATTTTGCAACATGATTGTGCAAGACAGAACTGCGTAAGACGAAACCTGGAAGAAATGAATGAATTGGGGTGGGAGGTTTGCCTCACCCACCATACTGGCCCGATATTGTGCCATCTGATTCCTATTTATTCAGACCGCTGCAACGTTTTCAAAGTGGCTAAAAGATACAGCATTTGGCTGAATGCCACCTCCAGATATTTTGTTCAAAATCCGATAGATTTTTATGTGATACGTCACTGAAAATCTGCACACTAGATGGAAAAAAGCTATTAACGAGGGTGCTTACATCACTGATTAAAAATAAAAACTTGTTAGGAGGATGTCTGTTTGAATTTAATATAATAAATTGACATTACGTTCAGGTCCCCCTAATATTTTCTTCAACCTTTCCGTTGTCTCCGCTGAAAGCCTACCCTTTTCAGGCGACAAATAGTTTGAGATAATACTCAAAACTCTTGTACAGTCAGCATTCGTTTCCTGAAATGCAAAAACGAACTCTACTAGCATCTTGAATTCCGTATTTAAATAACGCGCAGCCTTCATAAAGCATTTTATGATGCTTCCCCATTTTTTCGTGAAGACACACAGTACTGCTTCTCCAGGATTCCGAGCATTCTTCCGCTATTCGCTATATGGACAGTACATATAAAAAAAAAAAAATGTTTTCGTTACCATGGTACTCAGTAACATTTTTGTACAGCTCAGAGAATGATTTCAATTTCTCATATGTTATAATAGAAATTAACAGCAGTTTCTAAGTTCCAGCATACGCATCTTTAATAAATCATTTAGAGTAATTTTTAAAAAATAGGATGCACTCTTTGTAGAGTATCGTAACAGTTTCCTGAAATTGAGCTATGTCTGTAACATCATTCACCACTAGATTGTTCTCCAGTGTCATGACTGTAAGTGGAATAAATGTATCCAATTTCCTGTCTTCTAATTACTGAAGTTAACTGCCATATTCTGCAGCAACTTCGTTTGCAGTAATATCTTTCACCAGAATTCATGTAAGAAAAAAACCTAACAATTTATGTTTTGCATGAATGAACAGAAACCACAGTCCACTTTCTTACTGTGCAAAGAACTACTTTGCAGTTATAGCATTCCTGACGATTTTGTTAATAAGCTCATCTGGTACATTCATTTCAGCTACGCACATTTTGGTCCTAGAAAATGTTATCGCCGACCGTGGAGGCCGAGTGGTTCTAGGCGCTACAGTCTGGAATCGCGCGACCACTACGGTCGCAGGTTCGAATCCTGCCCCGGGCATGGATGTGTGTGATGTCCTTAGGTTAGTTAGGTTTAAGTAGTTCTAAGCTCTAGGGGACTGATGACCCAGACGTTAAGTCCCATAGCGCTCAGAGCCATCTGAACCATTTGAACCACAGCAAAGTCCACTTTCCTTAAAAAGTAGCTCTTCAGCCGGTCATACTATTTTAGGACACGTTCCACCACTGGAAAAAGAGATCCAGCAAGTCTTTCCACGCGGCAGCACTTGATGATACTTAGTTCCAATACGCCAGAGAATTCTTCCAGCTCACTGATATGTACTGTGTAAATATCAGACTGCTGAAATATCTTGTAACGGCTATTGTTGGTATCAACACGTATCGTCTTTGGCATTGCTGATTCCACTATGTTATGAATAATATTCCAGCTGTCAGCATCTTCGTCTTCAATGCCTTTTCCAGTATAGAGCGTACATAGTTATTCTGACTTGTATTTTTAAGAGAGCCAAAATTGACAGTACTTTATCTCCAACATAACCAATAATTCTTTGTTATAGCATATAACACCTTAAAACAGATTAATCATGTTCTGCAACAGTCTCGGAGGTATAATTTGAAAGAATTCACACTCACAGGAGCCTCATTTCTACGTGAATATTTATATTATGAGACATGACGAAAGTTCTGCAAACTCTAATCAAAACAGGAAGCATCTCTTTGTATCTTCTATTTGATCCATCATACGCTACTACGACGAAATTTGCTGATATAAACTCATCTTTTAATCTTTCTTCAAACCAGTTATGTAGAATAGTCGTAACTATGTCTTCTGATTTAATGATTGCAACAGAAAATCGCTAATCATATGACTTTTTGAGAAGATGCTTGTACAGTCCATATTTCGAATCAGTTATGAAACATTACTATATGATCACACGAGTTCTATGTGGAGCAGTTTCAGCTCTTCAGAAAACAGTTGTTTTGGCCTAAAGAAAAGTTCTAACGTAGCTTTGAAAGCCGAACTGGGTTTTACTTTTAGATTATCCAGTTATGTTCTTAAAAGCTGCTCAGTATCGTGCTTCCCATTGTTTTCTGTTGACAAATCTACATTGTCGGCGACACATTTAGCCATGCAATCGCCGTCCAGGGTAATCGCTCTCAAAACTATCTTGAAGTACATATATCCGACGTGTCATCTCAGTTTTTCCACTGATCTGGTCGAGTGGATGTTCACTAGTTAATAGTACAGAACCCATATGGTGACGGCAATGAGTTAATGAAGATAAACGCACAAGTAGGAAACTAATTTAACAAGACCCACATAGACCGGCACACATGCTATCAACATGCCGCAATATCAAGCAGTATGCTGAATCACTTCTTGTAAATACAAGCACGGCGTATCGTACTGTAAGAGCGAAACGTTAATATGTGGGTGAGCATAGAGCCAGCCGTGCATAACCTTAATAGCTGGCACCAATAATGGCTGTGTGTTACGTCAAAAATAAATGATGTCAGCGCTGACTTTGACTCCAAAGCATCTGCGAGAAAGAGAAGCGCAACAAGATTACAACATGTGTAAACAAACGGAAATTGAAGAGTACATAGAGAAGAAGATGAAAAGGACTACTTGTACTCTTTTTAGAGTACGTCTGGACATCCTGTTATAATTATATGAAAACCTTAACGTTTAAATGGTCGGCATATAACTATATTTTTACTGAGAGTATGCATAACATTTGTAAACGTACTCAAACGTTCCTCATCATAGCTGACTGTCTCTAATATGATACAAGGAACACCCATATAACCAACCTAAGGTAAAAATCGGCACCGAGGTACAATAGCCAATTCGTACACGATGTGTACAACCCATTTTATGTGGCTCACGTCAATTTCTCTCGCTCTACATTATCCTCAGATTTCCCCTCCTCATCATGCTCTTCCTTGTCCTACCTTCCCTTATTCAAGCAGTTTTATTTGCGCATTCAAATCTAATTACAAATTTTTAAGAATCATTTTTCAGAGCGGAATAGCCAGATACTCCTCATCTTCCTACATGTCACTCCCGCAGAGGGCATAAAAAATGTTAAACATAGAACAACACAGAGACTTATAAGCAACTGTTACTTTCAGTCTCCGTCTCTAAAAGGAACTGAGGAATCGTCATTTAATTACAGAATTAAAAAAAAAAGCATTCCGCGACAGTCCCCTAGAACTTAGAACTACTTAAACCTAACTATCCTAAGGACATCACACACATCCATGCCCGAGACAGGATTCGGACCTGCGACCGTAGCGGTCGCACGGTTCCAGACTGTAGCGCCTAGAACCGCTCGGCCACTTCGGCCGGCG